>NC_048893.1:91435875-91535138 GCF_011077185.1 Oxyura jamaicensis
AAGAAAAGAAAAGAAAAGAAAAGAAAAGAAAAGAAAAGAAAAGAAAAAAAAAAAAAGAAAAGAAAAGAAAAAAAAAGAAAGAAAAAGGCATGAGATTTCAAATTTGAGATGGATGCCTCAGAAGGGAGAATTATTAGAGTGGAGAATGGGTTTGTAGTGCCATTTTTGTAATCAGTTAAGGGCAAATGTCAGGAAGGAGTGATTTCAGACTTTAAGTCGCCCATGTGTATGCTTATGTCTTTATAAATGTGGAGAGAATAGAACCAGCAGAGAGCATCCCTTACACCAACATGCAAACAAACCCGTGTGTTCTTTAAAGCCCAACCCCCTGAAGGTGTGTCGTTTTAAAAGATGCATATACAAATGCTGCATAGACACAGTTATGTTTGGGATTCATGTCAGAGCATGGAAAGAAGACTGATTGCTATTAGAGCCTCCGAGGTTTCAACGTCAGGCTGTTAGTCACTTCTTGTGTAGTCCGTGAAATTGTTGGTCTCCACAGTTTCCCTTGGTGCTGATGATATGCTCTCGGGGGACAGCAAAGAAAGAAAAACCTGCCAGGAGTCTAACTGTAGTTAAGTGGAAATAAGTAAGCAAGATCAGAGCTTACAAAAGGTAGACTTACTGCATTTTTTTTACAGCTGACAAAACAGAAATTGCTTTTGGCAATGTTAGTGGAGTTAGTGCTCCGGTGTGGAGCAGCGCTGGGAACAATACTGAACAAAATCCTGCATTGTTCTTTCCAAAGCTGCCCTGAGCTCAGGTTGGGTAACACGCATGGTACCTGCAACTGCCTTTGTAACGCAGTCAACATTGCATGTACTTACTAGTGACCAAATAGAGTAGTAACAAAGTTCAGTCAGAGTGTGCAGTATCTCTTCCTTTTGTCTTGTAAGTCATTGTGCCAGCTTTTACTTAAAGCATGCTCAAACACTTTTCACTCTCCTTTTCACACTTGTACAGAAGGCACTTGTCTGCCTCCAGTCACATAATGTCTGCTCAAAGGCATATTTGTTCATAAGAAAAAGACACAAACTTCATATGTAAACAACTTGCATAAATTATGATGTCTTAGTCCAAAATATATTCACAAGGGCAGGCCTTCCCTATCCCTAATTTGTATGCCTATAATGCAAATGCTTACAACTAAGACAGTTAGTTCAGGCTTTCTAATTTTCCAGGTAAGAAGCAGACACTGTTAAGGGTGTGTTCATCCACCCTACTTCAGATGTCCACTTCATGATGGGATGAACTCCACCACAGAAATGCTTTTTCCTGTCCAGCATCTATGGAGAAAATCAAGGATGGGGAAAATATTTTTACTTTTCATTAGATAACTCCTCTTATGATTTTAAAGTCCGTGAACACCTCATATATGATATAAGACCTCTAGGTGTCCATTGTGTCATCCTACACTGCAACAGTTTTGGGGTCTTTATGTAGAGTCTATGTGATAATACAGTGGCCTTCGCTGTCTTTTTTTTTTTTTTTTTTTTTTTTGGAGAGATATGTTGTGGGGGGGAAGCACTGCTTTGTTAAATTACCAATATTTTTTAGAAATTACCACCTGTTACATGACATTGATAAAGCCATATCCTCCAAAAGAAGGTTATCCATAAACTACGACGGCATTGACAAGCACCTTTGCAAGGCTTCCTAGTGGCAGCTGGACGTGCTGTAGGGAAACAGCCCCATAGGTGGGAGAATGCAGTTTCTCTAGCTCAGTGCCCCACTTCACCCCCAGAGGAAGTAGCTGTCCCAGCTATTCAAAGGCTGAAATGGGATCTGCTGTGTAGCTGGGGTTTGATCCATTAATTACCCCGAGGATTACATCTAAGGCCTGCAGCTGACTTTTGAAACAGTCTGGAGCCAAAGGAAAGAAAGAGGCACAAATCTCTTTTATTTGCAAAAGTCTGACACTGGTCAGTGTAAGGTGCTACATTTTACAACACGTGAATTTTATTTGTCATCCTCACTTAAAGATCCAGATCACAGTAATCCTGCATGGAGGTGAACAATAAAAAAAAAAAATGTTCTCTGGTATTTCAGTAAGTTTGTGAATTTTACTCATATGAGATATCAGAAAATTACACATTTAGGTGGCCTTAGGTGTTGTAATATCATTAGGATCTACTCTGAATGGTTCTGGCTATCAGCTGAACACTCTATGGAGAGCAACAAAGAATATCTTTTTGCTAGCAGGAGAGCTATTTTTGAATGTTCGTATTCTTGTTTGGAGTGATCTGTGCTTAGTTTGGAGCTCTAGAACTGGAGCGGTTTTGCAGAAGATAGCTGGCTGCCTGACAGTCAAAAAGTAGCTGCTGCAGCAGTAAATTTGTGCTGCATTTTTACATAAAGGCAATCTAAATGGGAAAACTGAGCGTTATATTTCAGAAACACGTATGAGAAATGACAACATCACAAGTGACCAAAAAATGACTATTTCACCTGGGAAGGGAGAAATATAAAATCAAAGTATGCCATGAACGCGGATTCTATGGTACATTTGAAAATGGAGGGGGAAAAAAGCAGATTAGCAGTTTGTATATTTTCAGCAGTCCTGCAGTCACCTTGTACTTAGTGTTGGCCATGAAATGATGGCAGAATCAAACTTGGTAAATATTTATTTAGCTCTGAGGTATTAGGACTAATCCCCTCAGTTTTCCTTTCACACAAATGTGAAAAAGTTGGCACATGCAAAGTTCAATTCACTACCAATAACCCAGGGGGATACAGAGCCATTTCAACTCATAGAAGAGCTTGCATAAGCAGTTACAAAACTGTTATATTTTAGCTGTAATATAGGAAAGAGAGTTTGAACTTCACAGAGTGGTGTCTCTTGGCTGAAAGGGGGAACACAGGCCTTCTGCACCAGGGCTTGACGCAAGGTCCCTGAACGCCACCCTTTCATGGGGAGAATTCTGCAGGGAGGAGTTCCGTGATCCTCCAGGAGCCAACAGATGCTTGGTGGAGTTCCACTGGATCCACTTTACATCACTGCAGAAAAAAAATAAAATAAAATAAGTGAAAGAACATGCTCCAAACCCTCCTTTTTATTTTTTTCTTCTGCATCAGCACAGCTTCTTTAATACTTAACACTTGTATACTCTGGAATTGTGCCATGCATCTTAACTCTTCTTTGCCCAATTTATGAGATCTGCGTGTTATGCTTCCATGCCAAAGCTCTAAAGTGGGCTCTGGTGTGTTTCAAACACGTCTTTCAGAGATTCACTGAGCACATCAGGCTTTCTGCTCCTGTCTCTATCCCATTCTGCTTCTTCAGCAGATCTCCAAGACTCAAGGAAATAAATAAAGCCCACGCTTTCCCTTATAACCATATATACTGTATGGGTTTAAGCCAGGTTTGCAACGAACCCTGTGGGCTTTTGATGCGGTCCTTACTATGACAGTTGTTCCTGCAAAGCTGCCACATACCCTGCACATCTTACAAAGGACGGAGTGAATTAAGGCAGGCCTCTTCAGAGCCCTTGTGCTAACATTCTTCAGCTCTCAGGAACTTGTTAGGCTTGTCATGCATTTACACACGGTATAACACCTTTTTTTCTTTGTGTCGCCTATTAGAATTGAGAAAACGTACAGTGGCATTGGCACACAGTTCTCTTTCTTTGCTTGTTTGTTGTCTTTCCAAAATGCAACTGGATCTAAATTGAGGCGCACACACTGAGTTACTGACACCTACAGTCATTAACAATGCAGAAGAGCAAATTATGTATTTTTATTACACTAAAAAATAAGGAAAAGAAAATCCTGTTCCATTGAAATCAAAATGGAATTCTTGTGTGTTTTTCATGTAAATGTTGTATTTTGTTCTCAGAGTATGTACCTCTCATTCTTTCTTCTTTAAAGGATATATACAAATTACTAATGAAAAATGTTGTTTGCAATGGAAAAGAAAAGCCAAAATGATTCATTAAAAAATGTCAAAATAAACAGTTGGTGTTTCTGAAATGACACATTTCAGGTCTTTTTATACTGCTTCCATATTTTTTCAGTCGTAAGTATTTGCCAAATTGCACTCAATGGTGTGAGCAATTTCGGTCACTTTACAACTCTACTTTCAGCGACTTTTCCAGTAATTGAAAAAAAAAAAATCTATCCCTGCTGTTATAACAATAAAGGATGTAAAAATATTCACTTTAAAATGGAGCAGGAACAATAGACATAGTCATAACAGCTGAATAAGAAACAGTATTTCTCTTTCATGGAAGTAACTTAGTAGGCATTTTGCAAGCTCTCTACTCCATGTCTACACTTAACAGTGGTGAGTGGTAGACAGCTGCCTCTAAAAGCCAGCCTTCCAGCCCCTTGTTTTCCACATTCCTTCACCACCCAGGCTAGAGAGCCTTTTTTGCTTTAGCTAGAGTCTGCATGTGGGTCTCAAGTAGCAAACCCTCACGTGAATCCTCATGTGAATGCTTCAGTGACTTCAGTGATTTTACATCTATCCAGCTAACTTTTCTAAGAGATGTCTCTCACTAGAAATTTCTGTCTTTTTTAAGCTAGCACATATACTCACAATGGAAGATTTGATTTAAACTCACCTACATTTTCTGATTTAAAAAAAAAAAAAAAGACTTTTATATATATATTTTTTTAATTTCCCAACTCGCTCTAACTAACGCAGATCAGGGCTTCTCCATTACCATGATTAACACATGGACCGAACTCTACATGTGCGAGTGACGTTGTCGTGGTCTCACTAACCTTACAAAATAAAGAGTATGCATAAGTCTTTGTAGGATCAGGTCATTCATAGAAAACTTGCAACTTACAGACCTATTTCTATAAATGTGTCTGTACATAGGTGAAGAAATACCAGATATTAGAATGATGACTGGGTTTCAGTCGTAATTCTATTTTTGCTTAGAACACGAAAAATGTTCCTCTAGTAATACATAACAAGAAAAGCATAAATTACCTAGTCTTCTAACTCTGTGCCCTTACCTCTCAAAAGATATACTTATGTATTACTGGACAGGGACATGGAAATAAATATTTATTATTATAAATTAAGGGCATAAGTCTCTGCTTATAACACACCAACATTAAGTACTAGAACATTTTTTCTTCTGGGAAGGAGTTGCACAGTCTATAATTTATACTGCTTTCCACACATATAAGAGAGAGCGATATCTTGTGCTTATCCATAGAACAGGCAGAGACAGCACCAAAGCCACCCTCACTTCTCATACAACCCACCCAAATGACAATATCCCAGTTCTTAGACAGGACATATACCCTTTTGAGTGAAATGGTTCCTCAGTTAAGTCACTTTTCAGAGACATTTCTAGGATTATTAAGGTGAGCGTTATCAATAAGAATGTAAGTCATTCTGATTTTAGAGGCTCTTTTTTCTTCTTCTGTCTGAGAGCTTACAGCCTTAATGAGGGGTAATCATGGGAAATTGAAGTGCTAGAACCAATAAATGATGCAGGCAAAAAATGGCTATCAGATTCAGGACTGAGTATTTTAGATTAGTCTCAGCCAAGGATCCATGGAAAATTTGATTACTATTGGTTAAGCATTTTGTGCTATCAAAGTGTGAACATTTTCTGTCCAAGTAAAACTGTCTCTGCTTGCATAATGCAAACTGTTTCCTAATCTCATTGAAATTATATATGTTTATTTGGGCTAATTTTTAAGTTGGCATTTATTCTCGAACACCCCCACTCTCGCAGTATCTGTTAGAATCACGACATTACTCATGTAATCACAACTATTTATTTAAAACACATTTTATTTAAAACCCATGCTAGTAAAACCTTTCTAAAGCATCCATTCAGTTCATGGAAAATTATCCATTTCTGAAATATTCAAAAGAGTCAGACTCAGAGGTGGGGGTTAAGTGTGATTGGAACAATCTGATACTTCTCTGTATTTATCTTATTTACACTGAGTTTCATTCTATGGATCTGCAAGCAGAGGAAAACGTAACTAATAGAATGAAAGCATCTCTAAAACTAACATAAAATGGTCATGTCAGCTTGAAACGATTATGTGAAAAACCCAGCCCACTCAAGGCTAAAGACAAACGGCACAGTCTTTGGTGGGAATGTGGAGACTTCACTGAAAACACAACTCATGGACTGGATACTGTCCTTCCTCAACCACAGGCAGTCATTTACACAACCAAGTGGTAAATACTAGCACATTTGTGTCATTCATCTAACTATAAAGAGCTAACATATGCAGAGACTAACAGAAAATCATGCAATTCCACACATTTGTTTCTAGCCTTGGAAAAGGGTAAGATTATGAGGCTTAAAGCTCTTGCTGAGGCCATAGTGAACACAGCCTCTGTTGTGGTGCTGCACGACTGGGCAACCCTGGAAGAAAAATCTGAAAAACAGGATTTGTCAGTTACAAGTTGGCATCGTTCTTTGTGTTCATCAAAACGTTTAGAGAGCTAATCTGAAGCAAAAAGTGAAACAGGATAGCAGCTGGTGCAAAAAGATCCTCCAAGAACATTTGATAGACTACATACGTGAGAGAAAGCATGGCTCTTCAGCCAGCGGAGGGAGAATTTCAATAAAGACCTTAATTTGCTATCACTATTCTACCTATTATATCTAGAATTACCTTGAAAAACAAAGAAATATTGGCATTTTTCCTTTCAAGTGCAAAGCATAACTGTGTTTCGTTACATTATATTCCTTCCACAGATTAAAGCCCAAGAGTTAAGTGTTTTCACACCGAAATATAGATATATGAATAAATCAGTAAATAAAAGTGATCATCTGCTGCAGGGCAGATGTTAACAAAGCACTTGTGGTACAAAAGTGAAAATGCAAAAACATTTGCAAACAACTCTAGGATTGGCAACCATCAAAAGCCAAGAGATTCACATTTAATGCCGATGCTTTCTCTAATTCAGCTGCATAAAAAAAGAGACACCATATGCTCAGGGGTGGGAACAGGGTGGATATACCAAACTAAGATTATATAGAAACTATAATGAAATCACTGTTGAAGAATTGATCCCAGCTGACGTGCTGTTGAATGTAGTTGGATGTAAATGAGCTGACAGAAAATATATAATTAAACATATAATTAGATCTCAGAACTCACTGCTGAAGGTTATTATTGAAGATGCAGCTCATTTTAAGAGGTGTATTAGCAGGTGTGAGCTTGTGGGTAGGAGAAATATGTTTTATAGCCCTTGTTTAGCACGATATTTACAGGCGCATACAATGAAGAGCAAGTTTCCTTCCTTTTAATTAGATTCTTCCCCTACCTAAAGTTACACATCTGCAGTTTACCAGTTAAGCCTGTATTATTTCTCAGCTGTGGCCCTTAAAGAATGAAATCCTAAGAAAGTCAGGTCTCTATGTGTTGTACACCTTGCATAAAATATTCCTGTAAACTGATTTTTTAGTGTAAGCTTAAAATAGCACTTTTGTATTTCCATTGCAGGGTGGCCTGTTTGGGGTTACTTAATCCTCTCTGAATGGATTACAATAAATTCAAGGAAAAAAAATCCCAAGCCTTGTGAACTCTTTAGTACAGTGTAGTGTAGAGGTACCCTTGCCTCCTCCCATCCCACTCCTGACAAATAATATTACTCCAAACCTCGTTTTTGCAGAATCTGAAAACATTTGTGAATTTGGGATAGTTTCCAGCAAATGGCAGAATGTCTAGTTCTGGAGAACTGAAACAATGAGACAGTAAATATTTCCAAAATGAAACATCGGTACTTCACATTTAAAGGGTGCTTTTGTTTAGAAATTGACCTAATTTGAAGGGGTCAGAAATGCTTATAAAAGCCAAAAAAATTGAGCAATGTTTCTTTCCCTTTTCTTTCCTTCAGTTTACAAATCTTTTCCAAAGGATTAAAAGCATGTAGGCACATTCTAGGCTACTCTTTTCAGGTTGAAGGCAGACGGGCAAATTCTGAATTCAATTATGCATGTACAAGTGCAAAAATAGCTGTCTAAAATTAATACACATTTCTCTTTCCCACTCAAAGTTTTAAAAGGGTTGATCTGCAAAGGATTTAAAATGTGCTTAAAAATCATCCAGAGACTGAAGCCTTCATTTAGTTTCAGGTCAACACTAATTTGGACAGATATCCAAAAGTATCACAGAAACCGTGAGGTACACGGGCTTAAGACAGCAGAAACCTGCAGGTTTGGTACGATGAATTTTTCTTATTGAACCATGGCATATTTCAGTCTTTCACAGGTCTTTGAATTCGCAGAAGTTAATATGGTTTCAAGTACAAAATGTGGATGTAAGCAGCAGGAATATGGTGTGTTACTGCAGTTGCCTTGTGACTTTACCTTGATTTGTCTTTCATATGTTACATATCCAAGCTGTGTTCCTAGGACACACGCAGGCACAACCTTTGGGTTTGCATACTCCACTCCTCATCCTGAGGGATACCTGCAGCATTTAACAATCAATGCACAAAGGAAAAGACAACGGAAAAGAAGAAAATGAAAGTAATAAGATTACACCACTTACAGCAGTTAGAATCTCCCCCAAAATGTGCTTGTTCCTAAAGCTAAGTATAAGCACTCTCAAGGAAAATTAAAAGACTAAGGGAGGAGCAGCTGAGAAGACAAAGACAGTAAGTCTAAGAAGAAAAAACAGCAAGTTTCTCTGGGGAATTGTAAGCCTGCTTCTTCTCTCATAATTAAGTAAAGCTGGTGTAACAATAATGATACTAAAAATGAATAAAGGATCCCCTTAAAATGAATGTTAAAACCGCCTTTTCCTTGAATCAAGAACTAAGCTCTTGCCAGAGCTGGGATCACGTCAGTGAACGGAGACAATGAAAAGGTTGCCGTGACAGGTAGGCAGGCACTATGAAGTTGTGACTTCACTTGGCTATTACTATTTTTTCAGGAGCTTATCCTTGTTCTTTTTGACTCTGTAGAAAAGGAGATTCCTTGAGCCATGAGCAAAACATCTAGAGGGATGGGAAGAACAGCACAGCATGAGGACAAACTTGGGCCACTGCCCCGGGCTCTTCCTCCACCACCTCACACCAGGCAGGGCTGGAAGGAGCTCGGCCCCGTGGAGACAGGCCAGCAGCTCTCTTCTGCATGGGGAAAGTGATCAGAAGGTGGAGCTGCGGCTGGGGCATCGCTGTGGCCACAACAGAGACCTTTTTGATCATCTTAAATATCTTTTGCCTGTGCCTAGAGAGAAATGCAATTGTTTCACAATAAAGTGCAAAAACTGTGCATTTGTTCATGCAGATATATACAAAGCAAGGGTGTTTTTGTATTTATTAGTGTAAAATATCACAACTCTGTGTAAGTAAGTATACCTAAATAGTTAAGGAGGAAGCGAGGAAGCACAGAAAACAAGCATACAGAAAGAGGGCACGAGACTACCGTAAAGGGAAGCAGAGCAGAGAGAAAACAGAGGAAGCATTGTCTGGCTTGCAAATGTCCTTCCAAGAGGAATCCTTGAGTTTTCTGTCCTCTTTTTCAGAGAGGTAAGTGGTAATCACAGAGATCATACTGGAAACCGTGCCATTTCTTTGCCTACTATTTTTTGTCTGTCAGAAATGCATAAGGAATTTACTTGCTTGGCTGGGAGTCCTGAACCTCTTGGCTGAGACGATAGGGCTCTCCATTTAATTGAAGAGGGGATGATATATACTTCTGACCACAGGTATGAAACGTAAGGTTGGGGATGACTATTGTCGGTGACTGCGTTACTGCTTTGTGAAAAAAAGCATGAGCTCTGGGACTTTGCTGAGACACATCAAGGATCTTGCACAAACACATGAGAGCGGGGCTGCTCTGTGTGCAAGAGAACCAAAGTTTTCTTAATCACGCTTTGCAATAAAGAGGCAGTGAGCCGCTCAGATTTCTCATTAAAGGGACAGTCTTTGATTGAAACAAGATTTAAATGTCATCTTTAATAAATAAAATATTTGGCAAATGGATTTTTAAGAATATCATATACCATGCAACTGTATGCATGTTATTCTTGGCTAGGCTAGCTTATGATTTAAATCAAAATATTGTGATAGATTTTTCTAAGAGATGACAAGCCAGATCATTTTGCATCATATTGTATGCAAAAAGCTTGGAAAAAAATAAGAACAATCCACTTTAATGACATACTTCTAATCTTAGTCAATTCTTAGCAAGAGTCATGGTGGTAGAGCATCCTTTACCCAAAGATTCCTACGTGTATCCAACTCTATTAAAAACATACTTTGCCGGCAATAAACCAAATTTTGTGCGTGGCAAGGAGTTGTCTGAGTCCTTCCCATACAAGTTCACAGACGATCAGAGCACCGAGCCCACCACAGGGACAGGAGGTGCATGCAGATAAATATGCAGCCCACGTTTCTTTGCATCCTTGGCCCTGCTGGAATCGGTGTCAATCATGCCTGCACAGCCAGCAGAGATGCTTTTCCATGGCTTCCTCGAGACAGAATCGGACAGGCACCTTTCTCCATACAGCAATATTAACTCTGGCTGCAGTTTTGCTGGAGTGTGGACAGAGACACGACGACTCTGACTTCAGCGGGAGGAGAGATGCAGCGAGGATTTCACTCACTGCAGAAGTGTAAGCACCTGTCAGCAAGTCACAGAAACTCTACCCAACAGCGGTATGATCATCTCTTCTGGCTGAGAGTGTGTGGAAAAAGGCAGCTTTTCTCTCGGGCTTTTTCACTGTATTTTTATTTTAAAAGGTCATAATGGGTGGTGGTGCAGAAACATTGCTAGGGAGGCCCGTCCCATCCATGCGAATGGAAGTGAGAGTTTTCAGAAAAGCGCATTGTTCTGTTACAAATCTATTTACAAATTCCCACTGCAGTGAATGGCCCTTCATTCCAGTGGGAATTTGTGCCGTCACTTCAAATGTTATGCATATAAGTTAATTTCACACTGCTTCAGAACTTTGTTTTCAAATGACCAAAAGGGTTAAGAACTGCAAAGTGAAGGATTGCCAAAGATCCCAAGCTGAAATTAAGGGGAAGGGCTTTTTTTTCACAGGGGGAGGGGTGGGGGGGGAAGGGCAGGTGGGCGGACAATGGCCAGAGAGGGAGGAAAATGCGGGCGGGAAGGAGAGCACAGGCTTTTGTAGCTCTGCAGCTCAAAGATGAGTTCAAACAGGACTGCTGCCAACTCTGGGGAAAAAAAAAAGAAAAAGAAAAAAAAAATCTTTTTATGGAAAAATACGCTAGTAACAATGGAATTACAAAAACTGAGGCAGTGTGTCCTATATACACTTACTCCATATTATGCAGGATTCATTGTTTGGAGCATCATACCTTCAGGAGTGTTGCAAGCATTGGAGAGCTAAATTTAGCCTTGATATCATGAAGTCAAATTTCCTTTTCTATCACAACGTCCCCAGGATGCCTGCCTGCAGCTTGGCACTAGAAGATGTTACCTACAGACTGGGCACAGCTTTAAATATGACAAACCGCATTTGCTTCCTTAGCCTGGGTGAATAGGTGCACATATTTTGGTGCCAGACCTTCAAAACATTTCATTTTAATGCAATTAATGCCTTTTGTTATTTGGGAATGAGAAGAACTGAAAATAATATAGCATATGACAATTTGATTATAGTTGTCACAAATAGGATTTTAAGGGTTGCACTCCCAATTAGGCTATGGCCCCATTATATTTCCTGTCCAGCTTAAGACTGCCTTGAACTTGGTGTAAACATAATTATGAGATGTAATTTGCTTCAGCTCTTAAGTAGAAGGGGGATTTATCTATATAGGACTTGTTTATATGGGGAAATGGAAAAATTACGCGCAATTAATACATCTGCCTGTAATGTTACATCAGCAGAGCCATATTAATATATTCTCCTACCGCTACGCTCATCAACTTTCCCATCTTAAAGGCTCTAAGTATAAATAAAAATTGGACTCTCATGATTAATTCCATCTTACATTTATCCAGATTTATTGGCATGGTGGGATATATGGGTTTCCATGGAATCGAAACGGCAAAAATTCCACCAACAGAGTAAAGGGCCAGGCTTTGAGAGTATCAACAGAGCGGGAAGACCACGGCACTGCACACCCCTTTTTCCTCTGAACAAACTGTCCCCAAAAGTTGTTTATGCAGTTTGGGACAAGATCCTACACACCACCTGAGCAATCCTGAATCCCAGTCCCAGAGCAAACTGGGATGGGAAGAGTTTTGTGTTAGCTGAGGGTTACATTTATGTAATGGAAGCGATTTGACAAAACTTTCAGAGTCCTCTCAGTTACGTTTGATAGCCCTCCAAAATGGTGACAAACGTAGAACACCCATCGCGGCTAACAGTTTGCCTCTAAGAACTCGTTGCCTGAATTTGGTTTAGTTCCACAGCTAAAAATTAATGAAGGCAGCTAACTGCCAAACATTCGGTGTAACTGAAGACTGGCTGAACATTGCGAGCCTCTGATAAGCCTAGCCGCGCACGGCGGGGAGAAAGCTGCTTGTGGTGCCTAGCACGGAGGGAAGTTAGTGAGTATTGCCCTGCCGTGTGGGGAACGTGGGCTGGTTGGGAACCCCTAACCAGCGGGCATCCCAGCGTGGAATCACCACGCATGGTATATTGGTGGTATATACATGGCATGTTTGTGCCATATGGTGTATTGGTGGTATATATGGGTATGTTCATGGTGGTATATGGTATATTGGTGGTATATACATGGCATGTTGCTGGTATATATGGGGTATGTTCACGGCATATGGTATATTGGTGGTATAAACATGGTATGTTCATGGTATATGGTGTATTGGTGGTATATACGGGGTATGTTCATGGTGGTATATGTTACATTGGTGGTACACACATGGTGTAGACGTGGTATGTCCATGGTATATTCATGGTATATGGTTCCTTGGTGGTATATTCATGGTATATCCATGGTATATTCATGGTATATGGTATATTGGTGGTATATTCGTGGTATATCCATGGTATATTGAGTATTTTTCAGTCACTCTTCTAAGCACAGCGAACCAGCGACGGACAGACGTGCAGTGCGGCCCGCGTGGGCCCAGCCCCTGCTCTGGGCCCCTCAGGGGGTCCCCCCCTCCCCTGGGCTGGAGGGGCCCGGGGGTGGGCGCGGCGCCCCCGGCCCGGGCTGGGCGGGCGGGGCCGGGGGGAGTGGGCGTGGCGGCGCGTACCAACAGCCCCCCACTTGGGGGGGGGGAGGACGCCGCGGCACTCCCCCCCCCCCGCAATTAGCTGCACCCGCCGCGTTGCCACGGGGAACCCCCCCGTTGGGTTTGGACTTACCCGGAGAGGGGACAGGGGGCGAGACGATTTGCCCGAGGGGGGGGAGGCGCGGGGAGGGAGGGGTACCGCGGGGGCGGGGACAGGGGGGCGCGGCGCACGCCTCCCTCCCTCCCCCCCCCCCCAGCGGGTGGTGCGGCCCGCTCGGCGGAGGGCGGGGAGTCGGGCGCGGCGCCTCCCTGCTCGCTGCTAAACGCGGCCGGAGCCGGGCGTGGGGCGGCGGTAGCGGGACGGAGCCGGAGCCGGGCACGGAGCGCTGTGCCTGGGAGCCGAGCCCGGAGCATGGCCGGGGCTGCGGCCGCCGCCGCCGCCGCTGCTGCTGCTGCTGCTCCTCCCGCAGCCCGCGGGGAACTTTTCCCCGCGGCCGGTGCCTCCTGGCGGCGGCGGTGGCGGCGCTTGGGCTCGGCGGCGCCCGGCGGGCCGGGGCTGGGGCTGCTGGGGCTGCTGGTGTCCCGCCTGTGCTGCGGTAAGGCCGGGGGGAGCGGCGGGGAAACTTCGCGGGAAGGGGGGAGAGCAGAGAGCAGGGCGCGGGGCGCGCAGCCGTTGGGCTGCGGCGGGACCGTTAGTGCCGTTAGTACCGTTAGCTGCGGGGGGGGGGGGGCGGCCTCTGCTTGTGGCCGCTGCCCGGGGAAGTTGGGCCGGGGCTGCCGGAGTGTCCCGGGCCTGCCCGGGGCTTTCCTCGCCCCCTTCCGTCCCTTCTATGGGCGTGCTGCCGGCAGCCCCCGTCCCCCCGCCGTGTGCCGGCTGTGAGGGAGCGCCGAGCCCTTCCTGCCCCTCGCGGGGCCACGGCAAGGGGGCTTCGGGGGTGGGCGGGCAGCGGGGAGCGGCCGTGGGGGAGCGGGGAAGCGCTCCTGCACGGAGCGAGCCGCTGGCTGCGAGGCTGCGCTCCTGCATGTGATAGTCTCCCCCCTCTGGCAACGATGCGGCTCTCAGGAAGGTGGTTATTGCCCGCTGGAGCCGCGCAGCGTGCGCCTGCCGAAGCGGAGCCGCCTCGGGACGGCCGGCGGGCTCCGCGCCCTGTCCCCGCGGAGGGCCGGCTGCGCTGCTGGCGTTCCCGTTGTTCCGGAGGGTTTGTCAGCCGTTGAGCGGAGCTGCTGTTGAAGTAACTGAAACAAGGTCGATTGCCTTAGTGTGTGTTCTCTGCGGCTCCTTGGCTGAGCGCTGCAGGAAGTGCTGAAGACCTAGTTTCGTCCCCTTGTAAATTCGTCCGGCAGTTAGAGTTTCCACGCATGAGGCTTCGGAGCTCTTAGGCAATAACAAACACTTATTAGGCGGACTTTGGCTTTGTTTGTTATGAATTCTTCAGTATTAAGGAGGTGCTACAGTTGAAAACGAAGGTTTAGTTTACGTAGGGCTGGCAAACTTATTGCGGTAGCACACGTCTCACTCAGGATCAAACAAAGGGCTCAGATTTCTGCTCTTTTGAGGTGAATAAGCAGTAGTTGAAGACCTGACATAACCTTGCTAAGTTATTTTTACATCTAAATGTAAAGATAATAGTAACAATGAAGTTCAGAGCATCCATGTGCTGTGTCATGTGGTGGCTTTCTATTTCAGTCTTGATGAGTGTAAATCAGATGTCAGTCTTCCCAGATTGCTCTTGGCATACGTGAACTTGACCGATAACACCTGAGAACGTCTGCTAGAAGTTTTGAAGTATAATCTAAGCACAAAAGGGGGAAATATTACAGTACAAATGACTCCTACACTGTGAGGTCAGGAGCAGGGGAAAAGAGTTTTTGGGCAGTATCTTAGTGCTTAGTTAACTCTTCTCCTGCCCCTGAAATTTCCCACAATTGTTTTCCTTGTCTCTGGAACTGTTAAAGATCAGTGTGTGTGTGAGGAGAAATACATACACAATGGCTGTAGCTTTTAATAATGTTGGTGTCATCTCATCTAATCACGCTCAGAACGTATTTATGTGTTGACAGTACACAAGACTGCTGATTACTTTTCATCACCATTTTTCCTGCTGGTTGGTCAGTGCTGATAGTGCTAGCAAAAGCTGAAAACAGCGCCACCAGAAAACCTGAGCAGAAGAGAGCCTCCAATGTAAAATAAACCTTTGCTCAATCATTTTTGACTGACAGCTAGAAATGATGATTTATTTGATCTGTAATTCCTCTAAGAAATATTACCCCAAAAAGGCTGAAGTGGGAACGAAGAGAAAATGTATGTGAAATCTGAAGTAACAGCAACTGTTGGATTTTTTTGAATCAAGACAGAGCTGCGTTAATAAATACTGGTCTCCTCAGTAAAATGGGGCTATCAAGTTCAGCTGATGTGTACAATTAATTGTAACAGTTACTTCTTTATCTAACACCACTCGATGCAATGAAGTACATACTAAGCTCATACGATCAGAATTAGTGTAGCTTGGAAGTAGGGGAAATGCATGACATGCGTAGCAAACATTACCTTAACACTTGATCCATGAAATAGCATATATATTGTCATGTATTTTTCAGCAGTGCTGAGTAGGTGGACGGAATGATGAATTGGTCATAATTTCAGTACACAATTAGTTTTCATAACCATGTGGTTTTCGGAGTGTGAGCATGAATTAAAGAGAAAACAGGCAGAATTTTAAGGTGACTAGAAAGGAACAGCGTACGCTGTTTTTCAGTGACTTTGTTGAGGGGAAAATGTATCTTGCAATTTGAGTTGTTGGTTATGCTTTTCTTTTTTATAAAACAAGAAGAGAAGAAGCATTTCTGGGACATACCCTTTTAAATTCAGAGGGATAGAACCAGTATACTAAAGCGGTCTGCAGTACAGAACCCCAGCGTGTAGTGGAGCTACATGGGTTGGGTTATAAAGGTGTGAAAACCTATACAAATATGAGTATGTGGTGTACCATATACAGAAGTGATGTTGTGAATAAAGCTAAGGAAGTTGCTGTGTAACTATTGACCAGTCTAGTTGACTGGGAGTTTTGTTAGGACTTTCAAGCTAAGTCATGACAAAAATATGAGGTCAAACAAACAAGGTTACTACGTGGGGGAAGAGGAAGTACAGCCGTGCACTGAAAAGACAATACAAGCTTTTTATGTCCAGGGAGGAAAAAGGACAGTGATAATGGCTTAGGAATTCCTGTCTGAATATGCATTTTCAGAAGATGGTAGGGAGATGAATGCCCTTAGAAAAGGCTTTAGGAGACCCAATGAGCTGATAGTAAGAGTAGGAATACTGTAGAGGGGATTTGAATACTTGAGGAGAGTGAAATACTGGTGTGTTACGTAGTTGGTACAGCAGTATGTGCAGCATCTGTGTGGGGAAATGGAGCAACGGCACTGGAAGACATAACAGTAACCTCTGACAGAGGAAGAGTTAAACATGGATTGTTTGTTAATCAGCAAAAAATGAAACCAGAGGTTTGTCCAGCTCAGACTGCAGTTTAACTCGAAATAATAAATAGTCTACAGTTTTGGAACAGTTCTTCATTCTGTTTCGTTGCGGTAGGTCTCTTGTGTTTAAGATCACTGTTAAACTGTGGTTCTCATGTAAAATAAATACAGGGTAACTACAATGTTAGCATCTACATTTAATAAAATATATTGTATAGGCTTGTTCTTGACTGCTATTTAAATACTAGACAAGACTTTTTTTTAACATGCAGTGTAATGTGTAAGTAAAAATGGTTGAATTGCTGTAGTGGATGGAAGTGGTTTTAAAACTTGCATGGGGAGGGTGAAAGCAGGTGGTAGGTTTTATATTAATCAGTGTTAATTGGCATCCTTATGTTTCATTCATACTAAATTTCATGATTGCTGTAACATTTTGGCTTCTGGTGTGCAAGAACACCTGTAGACATATGGAAGTGAAATATGTTACCTTGAGGTGCTGAGATCTGAATGCTTTAGGTATTATAAAAAATTGTGATGACGTGTTAGCCACTTAAGCTATGTAATGATGGAGCTGTTCCTTGATCTAAACAATGTGTTTCTCTCTTTATTGCTGCCTTAAATAACATAATCTTATGTCATGGGATGTGAATATTTTATCTTGAGCAAAAAAGGACTCAGGCAGGATTTATTTTTTTGTACTACTGCAGTGCCATGTCTTTTTCAGATATATGATCGTTGTAGATTTTTTCACCCCTTAATGTAGTATGGCTCCCAGGATGATACTAGAAAGCAGGACTGTTCTACAGCAGGAGAAGCAAAAGTGTGCTGTCTCTGCAGAGCATCTAAATCAGCTGATTACCTTTTAGATGCTGATAGTTAAAGCTTTCAAGGTATGCAACATCACGGATGTAAATGCATCTGCTGGGAAAAGGAGCTGGGGATACGCTCTATCAGCCGGTCATGTGTGGGACTGACGAGGAACATTTCTAGGGTCTGTTGAAAAGCTCAGTTAGGAGCCCTACCATCTCAAGTTTAAGTCTCAGTGTTTTGAAACCAAGTCAGTAGTGAATGAAAACAAGGCAGTATACCTGCTGCACCAACTGGTGTGAATTAATCTTACTGATTGCTGACAGCTTGCTGTCCCATTTTAGGCTGTGGAAGTAGTCCTCACCTCTGTCTTGGGACTGAGGGCAATTTTGGGTTTCTCCTGTGTGGAGACACGGTTCTGCACCACCATCTGTAGAACAACTAGGCAAGTCGGCAGTGAAGCGAGGGAGCTCATGTCAGTTGTGTTGCATGCAGTTGTTGTCCTGGTACACTACTTCTCAAAGATGAGCTCTTTCATAGCTCCATATTTGTCATGTGATGTGTTGTTTACAGCTCTGCATGGACATATTGCGTGGAATCAGGGCTACTTATATGGTTGCTTCTGATGACCACTAAATTTAGTAGCATATAGATACTAATTCAGAAGCTCTTGTGAGGAGTCTTCTTAGGAACTATCAAAGGATACTTTACTGGCTGTATTTTCCTAAATACACTTGAAAAATAGCTGTAGATGCAGTTACTTAATTGCTGTTACTTATTTCATTATGTCATGTATTTTTTTTTCTTGAGGGTGAAGAGGGATTGTCTTTTTATTTTTTAGGATTAGTTTAGATAAACCTGTTTTTAAAGGTGCTAATTTGGAGGACAGTGGCATTCACTACCTCAGAGACCATAACCATTGGAAATGAAATAGTATATCTTCATTCAGAGAATGCATTTCATGCCTAAAGCAGTAATTCATCATTGATCAAACTTTAACAATCCATTTACTGCTTAACAGTCATGCTCTCGACTCCTTCTTAGAAAGCCAAAAGTTGTGTAGAAAAGAGTACCAGTAAGTCTGGTAAGAAATCCCAGAAATAGTTAAAAAGGAGAAGGTGGGAAAAGCTGAACATAACGAAAATGGAAGGGAATAGTTGAACCATTTAAAAAGCAAAATAAGCAGTTAAAGATAACAAGGAGGAAAGTGATTGTTTCCAGTCTATAAATGAAGGAGAGATGAAAAAGTTCTTGGTTAAGAGCTCGTCTTACCCACCTGGATGCGTGGGGGGGGCGTAATCCCAAGTGTGAAAGAGCTGCTTAAAATGTGGTATAAGACTCCAGAGGGGACTTATGGCCAGTATTTACCTTGACTTTGGGAAAGCAAGGACACGGGTTGCTATATGACTTAGTACTCAGTCTTGTGTTAAAGAGTTTCAAGGCATAGCACAATAAGTTCAGTCATAGTTTAAAAACAAAACTTTGTCATGCTATCAAACAGATGAGTACTTCAAGTGATTGTTCTCCATCTCATTCCTTTCAGCTAATTACCTGTAAGACTCGGGACTGTTTCAAATATCAACTGATAAATAAGTCTGTCAATGAGTTACTAGCCGAACAAAAATATCGGAAAGAATAAAGTACTTCTGAAGAGCCGAAACCTGGGCCTCTGTCTTCTGTCCTTCTACCCGTGTCTTCCTGAGTGTGGGAAACTAATCTGATCAAGTTGTACATATGCAAGATAGCAAAAAGGTCACTATGAGTTCAGGTACTGACAAGTAATAAGCTTCCAGACTCACCTCTTTAATCACTTTTGTGTTCTTCTGTTCAATATTTTTGTGCTTTTTGAGCTTTCTCAAGTATTTTTATGGAAGTAAAAGGCATTTAAATATTGCAGTACATGAAATTAAATAGCATGGCTTTGCCTCGGCCACATGAAACCCAGTCAAATGTAGTTCGTCTAGAGCTGAGCCGAGTATTAGAATTACTTGCAGCAGTAGATGGTTCTTGCTGCTTATTTTTGTTCTTCCTATATCAGATTTTCTTTTAAGATATGGAGATGATAATTTTCCTCTTTTCAATGAGTCTGTTACTAAAAAAAGACCGTTTTTAGGCTTGTGCTCAGTATCTCCTTGTGGTTAGTTTAAACTGACAGGGCATTTTCCTGAAGTGACTGTTCTATATGCCTAGCATGTTAACAGTATCACTGCAATGTAGTAGCAAGTGCAGAATTTAAAGTGATCCCAGTTGCAATCTCTGGCCAGGAAAGGTACTGAAAGGAAAATAAAGGCTAGTCAAATAGGTTTCAATGTTGGATGTGCGTAAAGATGAGTGGAGGCCAAGAGCTGAAGTAGTGAACTTACTGCTTTCTGACCTGTTGTCTTCATTAGCCTCGAGTTAGAGGATTGCAAACTAGAGCCTGGCTTAAGTTTTAAATCTTGTTCCATGTGGGTGATCTTAATCTACTTCTGTTGCTGCTTTAATTGGAATACAATGTTGCATGTGATTAAGCTGGAAAACAATTATTGCTGAGACAAGTGTTATTCTGTCATCCTATTGGATGAATGGCTGCTGGAGGTACAACTTGGAAAAACTGAGGTTATTTTTCATGGTAACTGGTTTTCCTTGATTTCTCTTCAGTGTATGTCATCTGGTGGAACACTACTTGCCTTAATCAAGTATAAGGTAAATGGCATCAAATGCAAGAAACTCATGATAACAGATGAACTGACTTTGGACTTCGGTTAATCTGTTTCTTTTTTTCAGTTATTTAAATAAGACTTCCTCATATGGCCCTTTAATTTCTCCTACCTTCCTATTGGCTTTTGCAATGATAAAAAAAATGCCTAATTGACTGTGCTAAACATGATTGCTAGAGGTCAGTGAAGCCAGGAAAGACTTGCTAGGCTTAATTCCATGTCTGAACATGGTTGTGATGGTTCATTTTTGTACTACAAAAACTGACCCAACAGCTGTTCTCCACTGTTGCCACTTCCATGCTTTAAACACTTCAGTGCACTTCTGACTTCCTAAGGTAGACTTTTCTGAAAAAGGAACAATATTGTTGTTACTTTATTAAGGTACTGTAGCATTTTAGCATTTATCTCTAGAGCTAAAGAAAACAAATATGGGAATTGAATGGTTGTAAACATACCATTAATCACTTCTTACAAGATTGGAGCACATGCTGTTGCAATGTGGTGTTGGTAGCTGAGGTGGCATAAAACAGCCTGCTTCTGGTAGCTAGGAAGTGTTATATACTAATTTGTTCTGGATATCCTTGTACAGGAAGGAGCGTACTAAGTTTAGGTCGCACATTCTGTATAGCTGTGTTTCAGTATTTGGAGCTTGTCTATGACAACTTGAGGTCACTGGCTGTAAAACAGGTTTTTGACTATAGTGAAATGTCTTGATTATTGAAGTTGACATGTCAGCAATTTTGCATAAACATCTAATAGCGTACACTACCTCCTGACAAATGTGCATGTGCTCAGGTGTAGAAGAAATTTTATGTAAGCTTCAGATAAGATCATATAAGAATACTGCTGAGAGTATTCTAAAGAGGTGAGAACTGTAGGACTCTATGGAAATATTAACACAAGTTCTCTTGGTTGATAAATTTTGAGAGCTAGTCTGCTGCTATGTTTCCTGAGATGCAGGAGGCACAGTTCAGGTGTGTTCATCTGCTGTGGCTGAAAATAAGTAATGTAAAGTGAGAAAAAGGAGTTATATTGTCTGCACAATTTGAGGCTGGTTTGACAAGGTCCTGAATTGATTTCTGTGAATTCATAGGATGTGACTATTGGCAAAGAAACAACAGTGTTACTTAGTATAACAGTAGTAAGGCTTCAACAGTCTTTCAGCAAGATTTCTGAAAATGTCCTTGTAGCCAAACTGATGAGATATGGTTTAAGTAATGGCCTAAATTGAGTTAATAAAAGCGGTGTGTGCAGCTGGCCTTAGAAGGTTGGGATCAGCTATCCAAAATCCAGCTGAAGGCTTGTTACTGGTAGGTTTCTTCAGGGATATGTACTGCGGCTGTCTGTCTTCACACCAACCGTTCATGCAAATTAGTAATAAACTGCCATTAAGCTTGTGGATGGTAATGTATTGGGAGGGGTAGTGGATATTCTGGAGGCTAGGGCTAATGGAGTAAGAGGTCTGCAGGCTTAAACCTCAAGAAATGCAATGAAGGCAAATACCATATCATTCTGGAGCAGAATGACCCCATGCAGCAGCAGGGATGTGGTGTGAGCTGGAGAAAACACAAGCCTTTACAGGAGGGAAGCTAGGGGTCCTAATGGGTCAGCAGTGCTCCTTTGTGGGATAAAAGGTGAAAGCATGGCCACACAGTTCTCGGGAATGCAAATTGCTGTCTGCAGTGGCTTAGAGGGTGAGAGGAAACGAAGATTGGACCTCCTTAGAGGTCCCTAGAGAAAGGGGAAGAGGAACAGACAAAAGCTGCATCAAGGGAAATTCCAGTCGTGTTAAGAATGCTTTTTTTCTACAAGGCGGATGAAACACAGAAACATGTTGTAGAGTTTCTGTCCTTGAAGACATTCAGAACTAGATGATGATATGACCATGAGTAATGTGATCTGATTTCCAAGTTGGTCCCGCTTTAGGTTGGTGATATGGTTGGATACCCTACAGAAGTCCCTTCCAGGTGAAATGAGCCTTATCTTTTGAGCCTGGGTGCACAGGAGCTAGTGTAGCTAGTAGTTCTAAATTTCTTCCACATCTAGCAACTACTTAGATGTTTCAAGCTTAAAAGTGAATTCTATTTCTTCTGAAATAAGGTTGTCCTGTACAGTGGTTTGACTTGTAGATTAAGAATGATTAATTTAGGAAGAATTTTAGTAAGTTCAGTACATAGCCAGTGAGACCAGTCTCTTATAGCACACAGCTGTGAGTAATGCTGGTAGCGTGACAGATGGAAAACGGATTTAGGCAGTAAATACAGCAGCTATTATAAGGTGTTCTTGTGCTTGGTTATCAGTAACTGACTTGCTGTCCTGATGCATAGCCTTAGAAAAAAAGGGTTAACTTGCTGGAATGACTGGCAATGCTGCCCTCCACTGCAGTGTCAGCAATGCAGGGAGCAGCACACATCCCTGTAACTTGGTAATGTGACTGAAAATTCATCAGATCTTGCAATCGACAGCTGAGATTTAGTCATCGTATTTCATGATTTGCTGCTGACAAAATGTGGTCACTCTGCATTGCATGGTATGGCAACAGTTGTTAATTATTGACAGATACCATTCCAACTGTACAAGTAAATGGAAATGCGAAGCTAATGCTTAGCCGCCTTCCTGGACTTGTGACTTTGTTGCTATCTGTACTTCAAATTACAACATAACTGAGGTTTACAGAAGAAGAAGTTCCTAGAATAGATGTTACATGCCTAATAGCTGAGAAAGGACAGGACCCTGTATAGAAAGGGAAGGACTGGAAGAGTAGCCTTCTGCTTAAGGGAATTGGAGCTTTCCTGGGGATTGAGCGTTTCATCCCTTCATTTAGAGATGTTGCACACGAGTGTTCCTCAGAAGTCTTTTTAGCAGTTCGGTAATCTGTGTAGGAGGTATACTTCTTAGGACAGGGAGTGCTGAATGCTTGAAGCTGTTGCTGTATGCTTACAAGAACACTGTTTCTTCCTTAAAATCTGTTTGACAAAAAAGGTGCCTGGGTGCTTATCTTAAATTCAGAATTCTTGTCGGTAACTTTTTTTTGCTAGCTTATGCTGAAGCTTTCTGTAAGGACTGTGCACTCCGTCAACACCAAATGCTGCTGGCGGTCTCCAGGTGTCCATGTTGCCATCTCCATTAGTATTGGCTAGGCCTGTCAGCATAGTGGGAACTTGACTGACCTTCACAGATATGTCAACTGAAAGGTGTTGTGACAGCTTTTTTCATGTTTAAGGAAGCTTATTAACTTACTGTCTGCTAGCTGGGGTTTGTCCTCATGGAGTTGTAACTGAAACTGTGGTCTTAGCAGTTTTAATCATCAGATGGAAGACATGAAAATTGCTTAGTGGTTTCATTGTGTGTTTGCACTTTGTTCTATGCATCTTAATAGTCTCCTGTTGTGTGTAAAAGACCTACTGTCCTTGGAAAGAAAAGGGAGGTAATAGTTACCAGAGAGTTTACTCTGGGTCTTTGAGGCATCCCATCTGCTGACCTGATGTGAAGTCTTCAGAGGTTTTCCCTTTGGATCCAGGTTGTAGTGGAGAGAATGAGTGATCTTGAAGTGACTACTCTTTACAGATATCCTTGTAGCCACCAAGGATGGTAGCCCCAGTCATTTTCAAGAGTGACTAAACTGCTCTGGGGGCAAGGGTGAAGGATGGAAGTGCAGATACCACAAACTAGTTGCCTTTCCGAGTGAAGGAAAAAGACTTGGGTTAACAGTGAATGCATCTAGTAGGTCAGCACCTGGCTGCATGGCTGGTGTTGCAGTTTAGGCTTTGACTTGTCTGACCGCTGTTTTCCTTAAGGAACAAGGACTGAGGTAGAGATAAGGCCTATCTGAGAGATTAAGGTGGGAGTTTCTTTTCCCACAGATTTCCTAACTTCTGAGAAGGGCTTTAAACTAAGTATGTTGGAATACTCTTACACTTCTCTGCAAGTCAAAGTGAAACCATAAGGAATAATTAACAAGTGTCTAAAGGGGACATGATGCTTTTTGACTCGAGTTGTCAAGGCAGCACAAATGAGAATCCTATCCCTACTGCCTATGTGCAAGTGCATCCAGCATGGAAAACAAACAGGCTGAATTGCACATCCGTGCTGAAAGAGTATTGTGGTGTCACACAAACCATCCAGGAGATGCTTGGGATATGCTCAAGTTAATTTGTTGTTGGAGGTCAACGTGGACTGACTATGCAAGATTCTGTACTTACATACACGAAGAACTGACTGTAACAGTCAATGGCAGCCTTGACTTCAGTGATTCTGACACTTAGGTTTGAAATCCTGGGAGGACTAAACAGCCTTGATAGTCATAATCCTGGACTGTGGGAGAGATTATTTCACCTTATTCAGGAACCTGCTTGTCATGTTCTCATGGGGAAACTGCTCTAGTGAGCAAATGATCTGAGGACAGCTGACTGTCTTCAAGGGGGGAAAAAAACTGCAAACGACTAGAAATGGCTGTTGCGATGTGTTAGAAATCCATGCTGATTGTCAGACCTGCTGGAAGAACAGAGAACTCATGGCTGAGGCTCATCAAAATAAGCCAAGTCTGTGGAAGGTTCAAGCAGGAGGAACATGGAGGCAGTATCTGAGAGTGCAGGTGCAGAGCGAGGGGAGCTCAAGCTTGGTGCAGCTGGAATGACTAAAGGATGCTAAAGGCTGACAGAAGGGTTGCGATGACTATACTGACAACAGAAGAAAAAGTAAAGGTGTACTTGCTGGTCAATGGGGTTGGGGACCTCGTGAGGAAGGATATGGGGGTTGAAAAAAGCAAGATGTACAATACATCTTGGTTTAGTTTTTGCTGCTGAGTCGTGCTCTTTGGCCTCTTAGTTCCCTGAGTCTCCTAGTAGAGTTGTTGACATTTAGCAGTACCCACTGTAGAGGAAGATAATATTTAAGAGTACTTAAGTCATTGTGCGTATTTGAGACCATGGGCCAGAAAGTCTGCTTCTGAGGGTGCTCATTGAGTTGGCTTATGTCATTGTTTGCTGTTAGCTTTAAAAACTCATCAAAACGCATCAGGTTGTGGAGGTTCCTGGCAAGTGGAAAAAGTAATATCACATCTATCCTGAGGTAAGGAGAACCCGGGAAACTACAGTTTGATCAGTGTTGCCTCAGTCACTGTAGAGATTGCAGACCAAATTGTCCTCCAGGTCTTTTTTCAGCACATGATGGCTGAGAAGGTGGCTGGGAGTGGCTTGAAGGGTGGTATTCAGTTAAGCCATGTGCAGCTGGTGGCTTAATTGGTATTGGGGCAAATGTAATTTCATGTATTTTAAGACAGGATAGTGTGTTTACTGCAAACTTGTGGAAGATGCCAACCCAGAGTACCGTTTACAGTAGAAGGCAGGAGTGCTGCGTTGACGGACTTCAGTGTGCTGGAGGAACAGGCTGGCTGCAGCCTCATGGAGCTCAGCAATGGCAAGTGCCAAGTCCCACATCTGGACTGGAAAAACCATATGCAATAGCGTGGGCTGTGGTCCAGTGCTCTGAAAGGTAGCCTGGAAGGCACAGATGTGGGGCCCCAGGGAACAATAAATACAGGATGTGTCAGCACTGTGCCCCCACAGCAAAGCAAGACGACCATGTCCTGGGCTGTTGAGCGTGACTGCAAGTCAAGTGAAGTGATCCTTTGCCTCAGTTTGACACTGGAGCACAGTGCTTAGATGAGAACTCATGAGTATAGTGAAGGTGCTGAGGTACCAGAGTGAGCCCTGCGGCAGGCTGCAGTGCTCTCTGGCTGGAGCAAGAGTGTAGGAGGAGAGCCTGCAGCTGCCTGAGGGAAATGTGCCAAGAAAACTGAGCCAGGAGCTCCTCAGAGGTGCAGCACAATAAATATATGAGAAATATATGTAATATGGAGTGTGGGAAATTCCAGGTCAATGTAAGGAGGGGGGAAAAAAAGCCTCTCTGAGGGAGATGAGATACTGGAGAGGGTTCCCAAATTGGCTGAGGACTTTAATTCTATGGCAACATGCAAAACTTGACTGGATGAGGCTCCGTGCACGAGGATATGACTACTTTGAGCAGGACTAGGTGGCTTCCTGTGGTCATTTGTACCTATGTGTTATCATTACTCTCATATCAATATTACAGTTTATTTGACTTTGCCAGTGAAATACGTATTATGAAGAAACCTGTACCTAGGAGTTCTGTTGTGTCTGTGTTAACTTGTAGGTATCTTGTCTGGAAATGAAGACTACAACTTACTTGTGCCAGAGATGATTTGCTGAAGATACTCAAGATGCCATGGACTTGGTGCATGCATTTCATCTAGGAGATATTGATAAGTAGTGCTTCCTGGGACCTGGACATTTTGCGTGCCTTGGTCTGACAGGTTAAGTTTGCAATGGGTGTAGAACACGTTGGTGCAATTCATATTCTGAAATAAGACACTAGTTTCTTTCTTTATCTAGGAAGATGTGCTTTGCAGTTACCCTTGCTGTTACTGTAGCAGTGTGTTAGTTATAACTGTGGAGCAGGACAGTGTCTTTTTAGCTTACAATGAAAGGCAGCGAATAGCAATGATGAAGTCTTAGTGATGACTTCGCATTTCATTTTGGGTTCTGACTGCAGTTGCATTGTATTTCTGTGTAGGTAATGGCAAGTTTATTATATGGTAGTGCTGAGACAACAGCTGTATAATTTGGAAGGGAGGCTGTTGGACTTAAGTGTGTGTGCTAGAATAACAACCCGTTTCCACAAGTTCATGGCTATGTGCGGTAGGTTACAGTGCTAAGTCATTGATAACTTGCTGACTCTGCAATGAAGGAGGAGTGATGGGCTATAACTCTTCAGATGTGTGATACTTATTGCCACACCCCCTTCCTCCCATTTAAAAACAGGTTGACTTGTATTGTAATAATATCAAATTCCTTCTAAGGAGGAGAGGTTTGAACTCCCAAAGGAAGTGTGGTTCATGGTGGATCATATTGAAGGGCTTTGAGCATACTTTGGCTTTCAAACATCGATTCCCTAGGTGGCTAATACATGAAGTACAGTATTGTGGTTGACAACTCCAAATGCAGCCTTACTGATGTTGGCTAGAACACAGTTTATCTCTTCGGTGTATTATAGACTGGGACTTTGAATTATTGAAATATAATCACTATCTACTTAAACTTCATGTGACTTAGAGAACCTTCATTGTTCTCTAAGCAGTTTGGTAACATCCTCTATCTGGTACTGGTACTTCTTCATACTGACTACTGTTCTAATTTGGTCCCATTAGAGCTTGAAGTTTCCCTTTGTTTATCAGGCTGACTAGGGAAGACTTAATGTCTAACCTCTCTTTCTGTCTCTAATGCAGTTAGCAACTCAACAAAGATGCAGAGCAGAAGCACAGTGCTCCTTTCGACCTCCTGCTGTGTCTGTTAGCTAGCTATTTTTATGTATTTCAACAGGATGCCACATATGAGGACTTTAGCCTTTTCTTCCAGGCTGGTGTGTCAGGATGATTTACTCATGTTGTGTTTCAGAAGACTTTGAAGATCATTTGGAACTTCTTAAACCTTCCCATCAAAAGGTTTGAGTGGTAACTTGAGCAACTGCCTGTTGATATCCCTTGCTTTTCTTTAAGTATATTAACACCTATTCATTTGTTATTTGGGGATAAATACATGTAAAGAGGAATAGGAAGCATTTTGTGCTCCTGGGTGGAAGTGGTATATGTATCTGTAGTTATCTTGTATACTACTAGTAGTATTTGAAGGAGTAGGACTGAGGTGTTCTCCTCTAGTCCTGCTTTTGAGCCTGACCCAATTCCTGGAAAAGAGCACCTTGTCTTGTTTTTTTTTTTCTTTAAAGGGGATAAGGGACTGAGCGGTTTCTCTGTTTAAACTGAGAATTGGAATACTTGTTGCAGAACAACTTCCAGCTGCCTTATAGATCACTTCACTCATTAGTTCAACATGTGTTGTAAACATATGAAGGCTTAGTATTGGGGTAAACACAAGTATTTTAATTTGCAATGTGTTAACATGTGTAGAAGATCATAATTCAAGAGCATGTTAGCATCACTGTGTTTTACATGGTTTAAGTTGAAATTCCAGAGGAAGCTTTGAAGTTGCTAAGGCTTTGTAAACATTCTCTGTGAGTAGTTGGATGTAAAGCTTTAACCTTATAAAACTGGCTTTCTGAGACTGTCCTTGACAACTCAATTTGAATCATGAGGCTAACCTTTTTTTTATTTTTTCCTCTTGTGTCTTAGATTGCATTTAATTTTCTACTGTCTGTTGCTAAAGGTCTTCAGAGCATAGTAAGAAGCGGAGTATGCAGGGGCACTGTTTGCCCTATGTGGAGGTAGTGCTAGCTTGTGCTTTAGCTCTAGTTACATGTGGAGAAAACAGCATTGTGAAATCAGAATAATGGCTGAGACATATGGACCTTTGAAATATTAGTGCAGGAGCTAGGATCAAGCTATGTTGATGTTGAACTGAGTTGAATATATACTTAGCGTTGCACTGAAGTAAAAGAGCACTTGCTAATACTTGTTCTTCCTTCCCATGATTGAAGTTTGCATATAACGGACAGAGGGGTTACATTTGGTTTTGTAAATGTAATTGCTGCTTCTGTTTTGGAATTAAGACTGGAGCTTAGTTTTGGTCTGGTTGCAGATAGAACAAATCAATGTTCAGAAGCTAATAGCTATATTTTGAAGAGAATGTGTGAGCAGCCACAGTGGGGCTAATATATCAGTGGTGTGGGAGAAAGCTAGGAACATGTCATTGCACAATTGTTTTTGTAATGTTACCGGTTTTCTTCTGGAATCTGGTTGAGTTGACCTCTTGATTCAAATGGTTGGGCCCTTGGAACCCTAGTAAAATTTGGGGTGTGGAGGAGATAAACAAGGACTAGCTAGCTAATATCCTCCAAGGAGAGGCGAAGAGGGCTGGGCCTGTTTAGCTTAGAACAGAAGACAAAAAGATATCTTATGAATGTGTATAAATATCTGAAGGGAGGGTGCTGTGATGGTGGGGCCAGACTTTTTTTCAGAGGTGCTCAGTGACAAGATAAGAGGCAATGGGCACAAACAGCAACACAGGAAGCTCCAGCTTAATATGAGGAAACACCTTCCTTACTGTGAAGGTGATGGAGCACTGGAACAGGTTGCCTAGAGAGACTGTGGAGGCTCTGGAGATGTTCAACACCTGCCTGGATGTGATGATGTATAATGTGTTACAAGTGACCCTGCTTGGCCAGGGAGATGGAGTGCATGATCTCCAGAAGTCCCTTCCGACCTCAATCACTCTGATTCTGTTACTCTGTAATGCAGAAGATGGCCAAGAGAATTACTCTTGCTTTAGCCCAAGACTGTTATATTGCTATTCCTAACATTCCAGACTGTCTTCTGATAGGCTTTTCCTTGCCAGTGGTGCTGTTGCAGTAAAAACTGAACAAGGTTTTAAGAATTGCTCTTCAAAGATAGAAGTGTTATACTTAGTTTCCTTTCCTTCTTGGTTTTATTTCAAAAAAGGAAATATTTTACCTAAAAGGGAAAGTTGAGCTGAGTTAGTCAACCTAAAGGTTATAGAAGGTAACATTCCCTGTTTCTGTTCCTCATTACCTACTTCTCCCCAGAAATGTGGTATACAAACTAGCATTCTTTTTGAGCTGGGGATTGTGACGAGGCAGGTGATCCTGAAGGAGGAATAGGCGATGATACTAGCTCTCTGATTTTAAGTACAGTTTTCTTGTAAGGACTTGGCTAAGAATTCCAGTTGGAATCTGATGTTGAAGCATTTTGAGCTACGTGAGTCGGTTCTGTTCCTTGGTTGTGATCTTTTCTTGACACAGTAATTTGATTGTGTTCTCTGCTGAAGACGCACACTGACTGCTTCCTAGTAATTTAAGAATATATTTTTATAAAGCCTCAAGTAGTGGTTTGAGAGTTGCTTTCTGTTGTGTCCTTAACTGATTTCATTTTCTAGCAAAGCAAATCGGAAAATGCTACCAGACTGGGTGGCTGTGCTATTGCTGTCTCGGTTGCATTGCCACTTGTAAGTGACTTATGGGGAGAACCCAACTCAGAAGGATAATTCGGGAAGAAATCAAGTTATTTGGTAGGGTGAGCTCTCAAAGGCACCTGATAAGCACTGATGCAGGAGGGGGAAGGGGTAGAAGAATTATAGTATTCATTCTGATGCCAGCTGAAATTAAACTGAGGTAATCATGTTTAGCCTGACCTTAAAACTCTTCTGTGGGAAGTTGTGCTGACATAGCCACTTGCTACCACCGAAATGGGATGTTCTTGTTCTGCCCCGCTCTTGATTGGAACTCTTCTTTGCTGCTCCATGCATGAGCACTGAAGCAGGATACACCCAGAAGCTGACTAACTTGCTGATGTGGGGGAAAACTTGTTTGTTTTTCTGTTTTTTTATGATGTTTGGCTCTATTTTCTTGTGAAAATAGTTGACAGCTGGGACAAAATAAGTGTCTGGGAAGTGGCAATGCGGTCCCTCTTCCTTACAAGTTAGTGGTGGACAGCTAAGTAGGCCACAGTTCTATAAAGGATAACAAAAATGGATTGCTGTTGTAATTAGACATGTATGACTATTCCCTATAGAAGATTTCTAAAACTTCGGTTTATTTCAGTGAATAACAAAGTTGGTCATGTGGAGACAAAGCTCTGTTTTCATAGCGTGAGTGCTTTGCTACAATAAGAAGGTCACTGTTTTTGTGACCCTATCTCTTTTTCAACTAATGAGAATATGGATTAAGAACTGCCAGTGAACTGCTTCTGTTATCATGGCAACATTTGATAGTCCAAAGTTCTGTTTAAAAAAAAAAAAAAAAAACACAACAAAAAGCAAGTTTAAAAGATTTTTCTATTTCATCTTTAAAGTGCTTTTGACTAGTGAAATAATGTTATGTGCCTTGTGGTTTTAAATCAGATTCTTGGAACAGTCTAAAACTGGGGAGTGAGTGAACCCAATGTGAATGTTATTGTAAGAAGAAAATGTTGATTGTTTAAACCAAGGTGAAACTTCAGTCTTTACTTCAAAATAAACAAATGGAACTAGCTTGGACTGAGATGCATTTGCAATACCAGGTCTCAAAATCTGGTCTCAATTTAAACTGTAGTAATGCAAAAGATGATTGGAAGGATGAAGAGATACATACAGTTCATTTGAAGAAAGGTGTGTCAACTCACAGGGCCAAAAAACCTTCCCCTGGAAGGTATTTCAGTGGAGGTATTGGAACAAGCTGCTTATGCTTTCCATCCCTGCATCCACAAAGGAGTTGGGTCTGTAGCTCTAACTGAGATACTACTTGATCTTGAGACATCTTGGAGCAAGTGTAGAGCCAAGAGTACCCAATGACTGCTTTAAGCTCTCTATGCTGGTAAAATGGGAAATAGAGAGGGACTGTACCAGTTCGAGAAACTGTTGGTATTTACATGCAACTAATGTAGCTGTCTATGAAACAAGCTGAGATGTGTAGTAGTGTGTTTACAAATAGAAGGGAAAATAGGTGTGCTAAGTTGTAGGCCAATTAGGAGGTATATTCATCTGTTTAACTGAAAAACATTCAACTGTAAATGAGAAGTTTTTGTTTACGTACAGAAGTTTTAAGTTTTTAGTTAAACTTTACTGGTAGTTTTAGAGGCCGGGTAGTGTTGTGTTAGTCTTTGATGTGAAGTATGGCTGGGATGGATCAAATCACTGTGATCAAAACATCAGTTAGTGTGCAGGGATTTAATAAAATGGAAATACCATGAAGGTATTAGAGATAGTAATGTCAGACTGCATATGAAACAGTACTGGATAGTCTTTTGCTGATGAAAACAAGATGAATCCTTGGTCTGTGCAGTCTGAGCAGTAGTGTGAATGGCCTCATTGAAGGATGAGAATAGAGCCAACGTCTGGCTAGCAAGAGTCTAGCTGACTGGTATAGGCAAGGAGTTCTAAAACATCTGCCCAAACTGAATGACATAGTTAAGTTCAAAGGTTTAAAAATAATAGGATTGGGTGTCACTCCACAATGTGTTAACCGAGTAATTACTGTAACTCACCAGTAGAAGATGGCTGGTAATGTCAACTACCTTCAGACAACTTCTAAGCAAGCAAACAGAAAAGATGGATCTGCAACTGCTTTATTAAATATAAATGAAAATCTATGATAAGTTCTTGATGGTGTTTTTGGCCTGAGAGTTTAAAAGTAAATTTACACACTTAAGTGAATACAAACTGTTTCCCTCATAGAAGTTGAAAATTATGGTAAACAAGGATTCCAGTATTCTGTGTGCCAAGGTCTCCTATTTCAAGAAGAGGATGGTTGAGTTTTATTAAAACAATGTATCTCAAGTGGATATCTTGGATCAATTAAGGAGAATAATAATGTGGTCGTAAAGTCTCTTGTGCGTTATAAACTTATAAAAGCAGATTTTGAAGTAGATTTGTGACTTAGTTATTAGCTATTGTTCAACTATAGTCTTTGAGCAGAACAAGCTCTTGAATGGAAATGTTTGTCAGATAGTTCTGCAAATGGAAGATATGGCTTTTACTCGGTTTTAGGAGGGACAGAGTAGGTGCATGGGTGTGAATGTTACAGGATGGAGCTAAGCTATTTAATTGATTTTCCTGAAAAGCCTGGGTGTAGAAGGAACTGAAACAGAGCAGATTAGTCCATTCTGATAAGCTTTGCTAAGTCATGATTTACATTACCTTTACCTGTGCTGTTTGGAAAAACAGCCTACTCACATGGAACAAACCCTATAGTCTAAGCATAACATTTTAAACTTGAGGATCTTGTAGATGGCTTCAGTAAACCACTTTCAATATGCATGCTTTCTTTTAATTCTTTCTGGAAACATTTAAGGGGAACAAAAAGAACCCATGAGAGTTTGAAGTGCTCTCCTTGGCAATGATGTGTGTAAAACTGTCCTTTAAACGAACTAGAATTGAGGAACAGGTGACTTCAGTGGGAGTCAGAAGTGTACAGAAATCCTTGAGGCAGCAACAAGTGTGAGCACTTGTAGTTAACACAAGTTGCTTGTTAGGCAATAGAACCTCGTCAACTAAAAGCTCATGACTTTACTACCTTTGGTTAATCCAACTAGTGATTTCTTATAGTATGTGTTAGCTAAGTACAGCTAAATGTACAAAAAGCCTTGTATCAGAACATGAACTTAAGAGATCTTTCGGGGCACAACTTAACTTTTTATTTCAATAATTACTAAAAGGTGTTTAACTTCTGGCAGTGTCTGGCTAATGCCTTGAATGGTTCTAGGATAGAGGTGGCAGTACAATCAGAACTTAATGCAAAAGCAAGAAGTGTATTTGAAGGTGATTTTGCCTTCAAACACCCAACTGCAGGAGCTGCAGAACAATGAGCTTCAGAAAAGGCTATTGTAGACTACATAAGCTGTGTTCTGAAAATAATGTGAGCTTCTTTGGTTTGAATGTGGGGAGGAAGTAGTGGGAAGGAGAGTACTGTTGGCAAGAGAGTGTAGACCTGCCATCAGTCATAAAAACACTGACAAGTGGAGGTGAGGTAAACCAGAACTCTATTGAATAACAAGGACAGAATCTATGTTGAACTTTTTTACCCACTACTACTTGTCTTTCAGTACTAAGCATTAAAGGTGTATCCACATTATCATAAATGGATCAGTACTGCTTTATGGAACCAGGTAGGAAGTGAAGAAAGGTGTTTGATGTATGGACTTGTAGTTAAGTCATCCACAGTCACTGCCTTTAGAAAAGTTCTGCATGATATAGCTTAATGTTTCCAAACAGCAGTGCTTTCTAAAAGCTACTGTAAGAATTTAAATCTCAGCAATTAGCTGAATAGAAGTGTACCATTGCTTGATGGAACTATCAGTGGTTCAAGTACAGAATTGCCTGTATGTAACGTCCTCCTTCCCATGAAGTAATTCAAGTCTTGCTTTCTTATGTGAGTTACTTAGTTTGGAGCAAGAAATTTCACACAGCTATGGCTTGTCTGTTTTGCTCTGCTCTGACCTAGTACTTGAGGCTTAGCACAATGATTAAATACTTTTAATGTTGTGACAGTTTTTGAGTGAGGTTGAAGACATGCAGTGCAACTATATGCTTTGTTTATGCAGTAGTAGTTACTAGATATGTTCCGAAAAGCATGCAAAATTGAATCTTAGGTTGCTGGTTGGTAACTAATGAAACCTTGTGTTATAAGGGAAGAGAGCCTGTTGGCCTACTCAGTATTCTCAGTTGTGAAAACATGGCCTGTGGCAAAAATGATTGCGTTGATATCTTGATTGTAAGATGAATGGTTACAGTTGAAGTGACAATGAGCATTTGCAGTGATAGTAGAATACTGTGGTGTTTGCTAATATATATGGAAATAGGCAGGAAAGACTTGGTATTAGATGGCCCTTGAGCATTGTGTTAAGGAGAATCTGGAAAAAGAAAGTCTCAGGTGTCTCATGTGAAATCTCTATCAATGGAAACACTGAAAATGACCAGACATGTGAGTAAGTGGATTGAAATTGACCTTGCTTTAATTGAATAAATGACTTTCAGAGGTCCCATCAAGCCTAAATTATTCTATAAAGAGTAACAATGTTCAGCAACAACTAAAAGAACTTTCAACTTTATTTTTATCCTAAATCCAAAATAGAGCATCATATCAGCAACTCTGAAGAGCATTATCCCAGCCCAAACCAGGACAACGTGTCTTTCATGATTGCCTGATGCTGGTGTTTTGATCTCTTAAAGTTCTGTTTAGTACATGCTCTGTTCGTGTGCTTGTTTTGGGTTGCTTTGGGAGATGAATTATGGCTTAAGTCTCATGCCAAACCTGAGAAATTTGTAATGAATACAAATAATGAGCAAGTAACCTTTCAATAAGGTTAATAGCAGCTGTATAATGGAAGATATATCGGCAGCAAGCCGTTTGCTGTTCTTGAAGAGCTCCTAGTGTGAAAAGACTGACTGAATCCTGAAATGTTCTGGTTGCTACTCAAAGGTCGTTTCAAAGTCTACTTAAAGACAGTAGTGCTTCGGAAGTGATACTGATCATGTAGTTGATGGACTTGTATATGCTGTTTGATAAAACAAAGCTGCACAAATTCCCAAAACTTGATAGCTAGAAAGAATAACCAGTTCTGAGTTTGAGATTGAAAGGTGAGGTGCCCAAGAAAGGCCTGAGTGGTGAGGAGAAAATAATGAACTGATGGAATATCAGGACAGAGTAGTTGATATTTGCATGAGTCTGTAGCTTTTGGTTTTAATGTGCCTGTATAAGAATCTGCATGCTTATGAGTAATGTGTACGAGCACTTGGAACTGCAAATGTTCTTGTTTTGTGAGATAGTATAGAAAAGTAGGGCAGATGTTTGCTCCTAGTCTTGGTGTAAGTTAATGGTTGCAGTTGATGAGTGCTTTCTTAATCATTGCTGCTTCTAATTATTCTGGGTGCTGGCAGCTTCTTCAGGACTTTTTTCCCCCCTACATAGTTTGCTTTTCTAAATATGAGGAGTGCAGCTGCTAGTTCTACCAGACTTCTCGTGAGCCTTGCTATATACTTTAGGGAGGCTCTTCAGAGTCTGTGTTAAACACAGCCAATACCATGCACTTAGCAAAAGCTACGACGGATCATTCTGCTAATCCTTTGCTAACAGATTCAATTTTCTCTGTGTACCTCCTGCCCCTTATTTTTACTTTGATGCAAACGATGTGTAATTGCAAGTTAAATGACTAACATAAATGAGCTGATCTTGTCTTCTGATACATTCAAATTCTGAAGAAAAGATAAATTTGTGAAACATGGTTTAATGTTCTGTTGGCTGTACTTCCTGTATTGGAAAAGGCAAAAGAAGAATAAAATGTAGCTGATGAATGTTATAGCTGCAGCAGGTATATTTGAGGCCTCTTTACTCCAGCCTGCAAATTTTTAAAAGTAGCAACAACCAAGTTCGACTGCTGAAAATATCCATACAGTCCACATAAGCAATATCACAATGGTCTCATGGCATGAATGAGCTGTTAAACGTATCCTATAGTGAAAAAGATTTGATTTTTCACAACTGAAGAAAACAGGAATACCAGTTAGTTGAGTATCGAATTCCTTAATGTGCTTTTGTCATGTTTATGTAGCTAATGCCTATAACTATTAGAATTGGACTTGTCTTTCCTTTTTGACCTAATTTGAGGGAAACAAATAACTTTATGCTATGAAGTAGAATGACTTTCCTATTCAGTTTGTTGCCTTCCCAGAATTCAAAGCTGCTGTTGTGTAAGAGTGTAGGGCTTTTCTGAACCTAGTAGTTGGTTGCAGTTCATATAGCTGATCATTATATCAATGTTTGGTACAGATTAAGACTGTGTATAGGCCTAACATTCTGAATTGGTGCCTTCTGAACAGAGGTCACTTTGTCTATGACACTAGAGAACATGTACACTGTACACTGAAACACAGTACATGGTATAATTGAAGGCGTGTCACAGAAATAAAACTTGTGAGCCTTAATTTTATGTGAAGTAGAATGCAATAGTTAGCTTTTCTAAGGAACACTCCACCTTAGGCTTAAATGTAGCAATGGCAAGTGGAGACTAAACTTGGGCAGAACTTGGCTTGTTTCAATCAAGTGTTTAGTTAGCTGCCTTATTTTTAGAGTCTCTCTCAATGCATATTAGTTGTAGAAGTGTGAAGAGGCTAGCACTTTCTTTGACTACACGTTTTGTTGTTGTTCTCTTGCCTTTTTCCCCTTACAAGCCCCTACTGGCCTATCAGCCGTCTTGGTATGAAGTTCTCGTTAGTTGGATTTATTTGTGCTACTTAGTGTTTTCATACTGCTGCCATTAGTCAGGAGTTACGTGCAGACTAAATTTTCATCTGAATCTGTACTTGTTTAAGTGACTTCATTGACTTAGTTATGGTGTGAGCACTGAAAAATCAATTGATGGGAAATGTAAAGCTTTCAACAAGGGACGCATGTAAAGGTATATAGATACTTTTTTCCTGAAGACATTTTTTCTTTCTCTGGAGACTATCTGTCCAAGAATATGATTCATGTCTCCAGTTGAATGAACTCTTCATGTATGTGAAAGCTGTGCTACTAAAGTTTGGACTGAAGTCTTGATCCCAGGTGAATTTTATAAGTAACAACTCAGGTACCAATTAGACAACTGAAGAGAAAATCAGCAGTTAAAATAGTAGCTTGAAAACTTGAGCACAGTAAAAATAAATGCAGCGTGCATTAAGACCTTGATTTTTTTCTTTCATTGTGTTTAACTGGAGAATGAAGGACTCAAGTTATTGGAACATCTGTTTTGCACCAGATGATGTGAACTTGTGGTTTAATGAACAGGTACAAACAGCTTGGTCTAGTGGATTTCCTGCCTTGAAAGGAGGTAGTGCAAAATGCTGACCTCCGAGTAAGACTTCTACTGTGGAAAATATTTTAGGTCTTGAACAGAAGTAAATTGAATCTGAAGTGAATGGTAAACATCCCTACTCTTGCATTTTTTACTGTTACTACAGAGGAAAGGTACAGTATGAAGAGACAGCAGTGTAGTCTAGCAGGAAGTTTATTTGATGGTATGTCTTCACTGGAAACGAGGGTGTTGAAGCTGAATTTGAGTTCTTAAGTTGATAGTCAGTGTTGGAGATGGAGTAGCTTAAGGGACAGGTTTTTACCTGTAGAAACTTAAAAAGCAAATTAATTTGTGAGTGGTAGAAGGCTTAACTTACATATTTCTCACTATTTCTCATGAAATTGTCTCTGTTAGGAGTCTTCTGAAGTTTAGAAATAACTACAGTTATTTCTTTTTTTAGCTGTTGCTACAGATTTTGATATCATGTGATAGCTAGTTGATTTGACAGAAGATAGGTATACCTGTTATATGATCATCAGATTGTCATTGTAGAATGTTGCATATTGATGCTAGTGTTCTCTGGAGAATTATAGATCTAGGTCTAGTTTAGTTACTAGTTGAAGCATACCATTTGTAAGAGCAATGTGTGTTAGTACATCGCTGTGAATCAGCTGGAATATGGTTCCTCAGAAGAAGTAGGACTTCTCTTTGTAAAAGGCAAGCTAACTGATGAGGAAGGCTTAATATGAAGACGTGGAGATATAACCTTCTTGTGTACAAACTAATGATTGCTTTGTTTTTAGGTACCTTAGCTGGACCAATTGTTGATCCACATGTGACAGCGGTTTGGGGGAAGAAGGTTGCACTGAAATGCATAATTGATGTAAATGAAACAATAACACAAGTTTCCTGGGAGAAGATGCATGGTAAAATTTCAGAGACTATTGCTGTTCATCACCCTGAATATGGAATTTCTATTCAAGGAAAATACCAAGGAAGAGTGTCATTTAAAAATTACTCGCTCACCGATGCAACCATCATCCTGAAAAATGTAAGCTTTTCTGATGCAGGAGAATATATTTGCAAGGCAGTTACATTCCCACTTGGAAATGCACAGTCGTCAATAACTGTAACAGTACTAGGTAAGTTATCTTTATGCAAGGAAACTGAATTAATAGCACTAACTTGTTAGTAAAACTCTACAGACTTCAGTGTTGCATTTTACTCTAACACCCTGGCAATGCAAAAATATACTTGCTCATCTTTCAGAACGGGTATCTTGATATTAACAGCTTCATTGATATGGCTTCTTTAGTGCCTTGGTTTTTTAGAACTTAGTTTGATTGTCCTGATCCTTTTTAGCAAATTCACTTTTAGAAATCCTTTTTTAGACATCTTGGACGGGTCTTCAGAACTTAAACCTGGCACTGCTGATGCTAGGGACTTGCATGTGTGCTGTGAAGTTATTGAAGGCATTGTTAGCCACTACTTGGCCTACATTCCCTTGCAAGTTTGCTGCCAATATGGTAAGCTAATGTAGTTGCTTAGGGTTGGTGATGTTACCTATGTAGTATAAAAGCAGAGCTGCCTAGACTACTGTTGGGAACTGTGGGAAAAGAGGAAATTTAAACCCTTTTCTAGTTATGGGTCTCGATAATGAGAAGCTTAAATACAATTCCTTATTTAACCTAATTAAACTACTTTTTGTCCTTCTTGATGGTTTTGTGTTGGAGTGCTGTCAGAAGGTCTAGTACTGAATTCCAGGCTGACCTGGGTAGTTGTACAGTATGAAATAAAATGATCACTGTCATAACTTTAAAAGCTAATGACCTAACTGTTCTTTATAATATTTGATTTTAAAATAAGTTGTTTCTGCATCTGCTGTAAGTAGTTAAGTGCTATTCTGTTCAGCAGAGCTACCATTCTATTTTTGTAAGTGAATGTGTGTTTTAGGTTACTCTTGGTCTCTGATCTCTGCCACAATAGTCAAATTCCATACAACCTAAGTCAGATGTCTTCAGTGTGGTATGTGAACTGTATTTTTCACCACAAGGTGGGGCAAAATAAATGCATCAAAGCAAGTTACTTGATCCGATTTGAAACAAGTAACTTCAAAGATGTTCTGTATGATACAAAGCATGTGGCCTTGTGGTTCTCTTCTTCCACCTCTATTCTGTCTGCATTACAAGCAGTAATGATCATGGCTCCTTAAATCTCTGGGCCTCAGGGTTCAATTTCATTGGTATACAGTGGGAGGTTCTTATTGCTATCTCTCATCTCTTCTGGTCAGTCCTTCTTTCTGGGATATTTTCAGACCTTCCTAATAGTTGGCCGTTTTGTCCTTCAAATCTTAGGTTTGTGAAAAATGCGGAGACCCTGGAACTTGGAAAGCAAATCTATGCCCTATGTGTTCATTGTTTAGCATTTTGGAAAGATAGCACTGCAGTGTGTTTGAGCTATCTATTACTGAAAATTGGTTAGAATAGATCAAGTAATATGTCAGGTGTACAGTCATCTTGTAAATAGCTTTTTTCATAGTTGATGTAGATGGTTGCTGATCGCTATAAGCCTGACAGTGACATGGTACCTACCTCTGAATTTCAAAACTTGACCAATTCTTAGCAAGGATGCATCTCATTCTAAAAACAGTTAGTGACAAATACGCATGTTTGAGAGTCATACATCTACCACAAAAGACCAGGTACAGCTCCCTAAGCGGAGGGGGGCAGGGGGAGTGGGGAGAGAGAGTGCTAGTGTTTCCTGTCACAAGACAGTATTTCTAGGTATCTTTCTAGGTATTGTTCTTCTAATCTTCATTCTTAAAACAACTTGGCTTTCCATCCTGGTTAGCAGGTGCTTGGCTTGAATGTAGAGCTGGATAACACTGGGCTTGCTCTGTCCTTCTGGGAACTCTTCCCTTCACTGACATCTAGAGTTAAGTAGTAAAAGTAGTAGGGGAGTAATGCTATTCAGCCTGGTCTTCAGAATGTGTGTAACAGACTAATTCTTGAGCTTTGGTATCCTGAGCTCAGCAACCACAAGCTTGGTCTTAAGGCATGGATTAGCTCCAATCAAAACCCAAAAACTTGGTATGACTTACTCAGCTTTATCTGGACTGTGGTTTTCCCTTGTTCTAAAAATCTCTCCCATAAGTGAGGGAAGTTCCAGCCTTGGGACTGAAACTGATTATTTCCCATCCAGTCAGTGTTTCACTTTTCTACTCTTGCTTCCTATTTAGCAAGGAAGCATTTGCCTTAATGTGCATAGTTGGTAAACTTAACTCCATAGTATAGTAGGTGCTTCTATGCTGTATAGCAGAAACACTGAAAACAAATAGAAGAAAACAAAAAAAAAAAAAAAACACAGGATAAAGTGTCACGTGTTCTACCACAGTATATCAATGGCATTTTAGGACATATCTTGCACTCCTTAAATTGAGAGTTACCACATGTGCTGACTTTCTTATTCCAAGTTAGCTTAGCTTAATATTTTGTGCCTTCTTAAGAGGAAGTGCACTGTAAAAGCAGAGGCTAAGATGATGAAGAAATGTAAATGCTTTTTGGGTCAAACTGGTAAATTAATCTTGACTAAGATCTTGATGCTTCCTAGTTAACATGTTAAACTAGGGCAAAAAATGTCAAACTACAGTTTCTTTATCAAGATACTGACTAAACAGGCCATTAGTCTTCGAAGGGAAAAGGTATTGTATACAACAGGTAGCTTGTAGGGGATAACGTACCTCTATGTTGTTATTCCATTGAATGCTGTATATGACTATTTAAATACTTGGTTCAGTTTTACTCCTACTGTCTTGCTAAGTGAGATATCTAAGCCTGGGCAATGGTAAAGTAGATCTTGTTCTTCAAGAGGCTAGCAAGGCAGGATTTAAGACCTGTGAAGCAGATGAGTGGGTGATGGTGAATTTAGATCAGTTTGCCTGAACTGATCCCAGACACTACTGTGCAGATTTTTATGATAAGAATTTAAAGGAAGATGCATGTTGGTACACAAAATGGATCCTTGTCAGGCAGTTTTAACTTTTTTTTTGAAACAGAAGATACGGGTGTAAGGAAAAAAGTAGATAAATTAGTGAACTGATTTAGGAAAGTTAATGCCAAAGGATTCATTAGTAGGCCAGATTCTTTCTTCTATAGAAAGATAAGGTTAATAGTTTTGAGAGGGAGAGGTAATTAAGAGTAGAAATACATAACTTTTTCCAAAAACAGTACATGTTACCTGTGGTGAAAAAGGGACTGATAATTCCCTGTGTAACAGTGAATTTAACATTAAAGGAAAATAATACTGTTGGCATTGTTAACTTGCCATTTCTATCCGGATCTCTGGCACACAGTGATAGAAGAAATTCATTTCAAAACACAAGCTGCTGAAAAAGGCTCATGAAGTTAGTTAAAGCTAGAAACAGACTAAACTTTATTGAGGCCTGTCAATTTAATGCAATGTGATTAGAGGCTATTCTTTTTCTAGATGCATCATTGTTTTCTTCCTGTAAAGTGTAAGAACTTGGGTAATGAGATCGCATATCATGTAAGGTGAGGCTGGAATAGTTTAAAATAGTAGTGAATCAGTTGAATCAGTATGTGCAAGTTCATGGTTTTGAAACAGCTGCATGTCTAGCTTTCATAGGTCAATTATTTTTACCTCTTATAACTCAAATGTAATTAAAACTGAAACTGCTTCAGATTTGCATGACTGTTCTCCTAAGATACATGAACAAGATAGTCCATGTGCACTGACCTTTTGATGCACTTAATGAGTAGAGATTACCTATTCTCCTGATTATTTAAGGGGGCTAGGGGAAGCTGCCACTGCCCTTCCGCTCTTATATTGTAGAAGCAGATCGGTTCTGCTTTCGGATTTTTGTAGGACTGGTCATTCTATTTCCCCAGTAAGTATTGCCCCCCCTCTTGTTCTTCTCATTTGATCAGGATGTAATGTTTTTACAGAAGGTGTTTCAAGTTTCAACTATCAGTTATCCCAGTCTATTCCTTGTCATGTCCTCTTTGCTGTTAGCACTGAGCAATGGAAGTAGTGCAATTCCCTTACTCATATAGCACACACTTCGTCCTGGGGCAAAAGTGGACTGCTGCTTCTGTATGTAAAAGCTATGCTGGAAGAAAAAAGCTTTTGGTGAAAGGCAGGATTGGGCAATGACGGCAAACCAACTCTTGTAATTAAGGATCCATTCACAAGGTATTTTCCTTAATCCATGAATAAAACAACCAGAAAAGCTATAAAATGAGTATTTGGAAAACTCTGGAGCTGTATATTTGGATCTTTGAGGAAAGTTCAAAGAAATAGAATAGATGAAGGTTTTACTTCTAGCTCAAAATATGTCTGGAAGTTCTGATATGAAAAGCTAATGCTAGCTGCTAAGCTGTGTTGTATTTATAGTGATGGAGATCTTGGAGGTTGGGGGAGGTTAGTGGGTGGTACATCAAAAGTAAGTATTGTTATGCTTGTGAGACATAAGTGTAACTTTGGGTATTTACTGCTGTTTCAGTAATGCTATTGATAAAGGCTCTACAAAAGCTATTGAAGAGGTTATTACTGGAGGTTTGGGGAGGGTGAGGAAGTAATGCTTATGTAAAATCAGGGAAATTGCTGAATAGTAAAACTGTCAAAATGTCTAGTTATCTATGCTAGGTTTTGAAAGCTATTTCAGACAACTGAATGCGTTTTATGTACATCAGTTTGGATGTCCAAGCTTATTACAGAACACTTCTGTTGTTGGTAGTGTTGCACTATACAGTATCAAACTTTGAAAGACACTGTTGTAGATTGTTCAAATTGAAAGCAGTAAATATACAACATGATGGAATACTCCAGCTGTTGGCTTATTTACAGTAGGGTCACTAACAAATCACAAAGGGGCAGGCATTCAGAAAAGCAGTAGAAAGGAATTCATTCTAAATGTTTCCTCCCCAGAACAAATAACTTCCAATTTGAGGTGTATTGTTCAAGCACTAGATATATCCTAAGCATAGGAGAGAACACCTTTTTTGATAAGGTTTTCCATTCAGTAGTTGCCTTTCTTTTTAATGTAATTGAACAAAGAAACCTTCAGTGACAAAACCTCAGTGACTAAAGAGTGGTACAGAGTGAGCAGAAGGCAGACGAACTGATCCCAAACTGAACTCACTCAAGCTTAAATAACATGTTCATTAGTTGGCTCTTGCAGGTATTGTTGCTTGGAGAAGTATCTTGGCAGCTCATGTGAACACTGCTCTGTGTTTTAAAACATGCAGGCTAGCTTTCTTTTGTAAGAAGCAGAGGTCTAATTCACAGCATTTCTTAGAGGATATTGAAATATGCAAGTGGCAAGAGTTGTTAGTGGCCTGTAATTATTGAGGGCTGATCCATCGAGGTAGATTGTGAAGCATTGTAGTACATACTGATGGCCTCATGTCAGAGGGCTCAGATTGCTTAATTGCATCACTAGACAAGGGTTTTGTAATAGGCTAGTATGCTACTGGGAAACCCGTATGTTCCATACTGAAACAGACCATCCGAAACACCAAAATTTTAGTTTGCATCAGAAACAGCAGATGGTCTGGCTGACCTAAGCAGTAACTGGTGGATGAGCCTTATAGGGCTAGAAGAGACTGCTGAAACAGGAAGGAGTCCTTTTTAAAGGCTGTTCAGAATGCAGTGGTCTGTGCATAAGGAACCTAACCTTGAGAAACCAGCATGCTCTAAACTTGGGGTAAGCAATAGGCTTACAAGGAAGTCAAGTTCTTTGAGTAGAATTTCTTCCTTGAGTGTTGCCCAAGGTATTGGGGTCAAGTTTTTTACCTCTATAACTAATGACAGTCCATCAATTTTATGCCTCCATACATTGCATTTAGGTTTAATGCAAAATTGAAATCTATATACATAAGTTCCTGTACATGTATATTTTTGCATATTTCTGTATAAAATTAACATATGATTGTGTATGTTCATATGTTAAAATGCATTTTCAAAGGTAATTCCTGACTGCATTTCTTTTAAGTTTGGAATCCATTTTTATTATTGCAGTGACCAACTGAATGAAGCTTAAACTCTTAAGTCAGTTTTCTAACCCCAGACCGCTAACTTTAAAATGATACAAACTGACAGTATAGATAAAAGTTTAAGTATAAAACTTCAAAGTGCAGCAGAACCCAAGCATTCTATAAATTAACAGCATACTTTCACTCTCATATGCTAATCTGTCAGACACTGGAAATGAAGCATTGTAGGTGGTGTTTTGAACCTAACCACTCTGGAATTCCTTGTCAGTGCGTTAAACATAGTGAGTGAACAACCTTAATCTTCAGTGGGTGGGCAAAGGTGAGTTCGTATCAGTGGGCCAAACTACTGTACCCTTGATAGCTGGTATTATTTGTTTCCAGGATACCTGATTAGCATGGGCTTTTCAAATGGCTTAGGTGTCTGCTTAATTCTTGTATATACAGGCATGTTTGAAAATGTTGTCATTGCTTAAACTTTTTATCCCCTCCGTAGTTGAACCTCTTGTGAGCTTAACAAAAGGACCAAACCCTCTAATAGATGGTGCAAATCAAACAACAGCAGCAATTTGTACAGCAGCCACTGGAAAACCTGCTGCAGAGATTGACTGGGAAGGAGGTCTTGGTGAAATGGAATCCAGCTCTACTTTGTTTCCAAATGAAACAGTGACAGTTGTAAGTCAGTATAATATTGTCCCTACACGATTTGCAAGAGGAAGACGTATAACTTGTATTGTGAAGCACCCAGCTTTGGAAAAGGAGATAAGATACTCTCATGTGTTGGATATACAATGTAAGTATACTTCAGGGTAGTTGCTAGTTGATTTATTTATTATAACCACTTTCTTTATCAATGCATACTTTCCACAGGGGGGATGAGCATTTACAGCTTCAGGAAGAAGAAAACCGAAGAAAGCAATGTGATAATAGGTAGATCAGCGAGGAGTAGGAGTCTGGGGTCTCTGTTTTAATTTTACATAAGTCTAGTCGGAAAACTAGAATACTATTGTTTCCACTATTTGTTTTGGATACTGACTCATGGGTTAACTTACTATTCATGTTTGTATTTAATATAACAAAGATTACAGACAATAACTAGGTTGATCTGTAAACTATTCAGTGTCCTATGATTTCAGTATTATTCAAGTTCTAATGAGGATTTGTGGTTTTGAAGACAAATGGAAAATGCGGCTTACGGGGATTAAGTTACTTTCAAATTAGATGTTAAGCTTTTTCCAGTCTAATTTGCATAAGGAAACACAAATACAATATACAATGTTAACAGTTGTTGCTCCTATAATTCAAACCTGTACTAGGCTTGTTTAACGAACTTGCATCTTTAAATCACCTGAATATGAAGCAAGATGGCCTTAACTCTTTGAGAAAAGATGTTAAGGCAAGAAAGCTTTAGGCATGTGATTGCTATTATCTTAAGCAATGAATATGTGACCAAAATGAGCTATGTTCAGTCTCTTCCTTTCATAATCTTTTGTTTCAGCTTTGTGCTGTTTTAAAGTTCCTAAGTCACATAAGTTTGTCAATTCATTTAGAATAAATGGAATGCCTAGAAAAAACAAATGTGGCTATTTCAGTGGATGAAAACCTATTGTGGGTTTGTTACTCTTTCTGTTTAGTGAAGCTTACTTGACCTAAGCATACTGCTTTGAAATGAGATGGCCTCTGGAGCTGTACTTCATATCTCTCCTTTTGGAAATGATGATACTGGTTAGGACTACAGACAACTTTACTGCATGTGAACACTAATTGCTGGAAGTATAATACTTTTGAACTTCTAAAGGATCAGCATTTGGTTATTGCCCAAGACGTACAAACATCTTTTCTCTTAGCACAATTGAGAAATCAGTTGTTTTGGTACTAAACAGTGATTAGTACTGGTTTTAATTTTCAGTATTGAATTGAAGTTCTAGATTGAAGTGATGTTGAGGAAACAGAAATGCAAATCAAGATGTCTGGTTCCCTCTGCTTCTACCAGTGAATGAGACTGAAGTTATATATCCGAAAATGGGTCAGGTTGATCCTAAAATGTGAAATAAGTGCTAGGTCATGTTTCAGAAGTTGTAATGCTACCTTATACTAAGCAACACAGCAGCAAGTGAGCAGAGCAGATAGTTTTTTTCCTCTAGTCTTGATTGTTCGCTGCTACTCGCAGCTTTGGGGAATATTCCTTTGCCTTGACTGTTGGAGGTTCTTCATGTGGTTTTCTGAATATTTTAGTTAAGTCTCTGGCTTATTGAAAGTGGCCTTCCTGCTTTTCAGAGCCATAACATCCTGCAATATTGTAATGCCAGTGGCTGACTGCTAACCTTTTCAATTGGCATCTGTGACCTTCTTTATTTCTTAATTACTTCCTTTGCTTCTCAAAACACCGTTCTGACCTCTTACCTATATCTTGTTAGTGAGAAGTAGCTCTAAATTACTAAAGAATATTGAACTGATTATTTTCTTCTGAAGTTCTTTCACTGCACTCAAATGTTTTATATGGAAAATGCAGTGGGACAGTTGGACCATTGCTAACAACTCTACTGTTCCCCATTTTATGCATTGCTGCATATCATGCTATAGCTCAGAAGGGTTTGTTTCCTGGTTTTTATTTAAAAACTAACACCGCTACCTTCTGTTCCACCAAACCGATTGTTACACAGAGCTTGTTTAAAGGAAATACTGTGGTTATTGATGGGTTATCTTTTTTGACAGATGCCCCAGAAGTTTCAGTAACTGGCTATGATGGAAACTGGTTCATCGGAAGAGAGAATGTTCAGCTCAGGTGTAATGCTGATGCAAATCCATTACCTGTGGAATTGATGTGGACCAGGTAAATATCTATAAAAAGTGGCATGCCATGTGATACTGGTGGTATAAACTCGTAGTTAAAAAAAAAATCTGTTAAGAAAATGATTGTGACTTGTATTGAGACGTAATTGTCTTACCGAGTCTCCATTAAAAATGGGGTACAAGAGGTTTACTTCTAAATACGGGTGGGTGGATATATTGTAAGTTTACTAGCCTGGAACAGTTCGTCATTAATTTTGAAGGGTTTTATCTTAAGAGTGCTTCAGAATAAACTGTACGTTGCAGTATAATACACAAAGCATGATATATCTAGTTGGGATCCAGTTACTTCATTAGTTCGGTTTTCTTACTTAAAGATTATAGACACTTCTCAGTATCTGCATTAAAATCAGTAAACTACAGTTGAGATGGCAACTCCTACTTACTGAATTATGCAAGTTGTCATGTTTTTCAAGCAGTGTTCAACTTAATGTAAACTAGGCTTTGAATGTCTCTAGAAGGAATAAATAAAATTGTATAGAGATTAAATAAATAACAGCTTCATTACATGAATGTAAGGATTGGATGGCTCTGCTCTGAAACTTACTGTGTAGCTTTTTGAAGTCAAATACGTATGTGGGGCAAGAGACAAGACAACAAAAAAGCAAACCAATCAAAATATGTACTATGAAAAAAGGAAATAAAACCATCTACTTTAAGTTGATTTGGTATTAGTGTTGGCACCAAAGGAATAACTTCCATGAGGATGGTATGAATTTGTAAGTCACAATATTACAGTGCTTTTGTTGGTAAAATCACAGGAATACTTACTGGTCTAAAGTTGTAATCCATTTCCCTACTTTCCCAATGGTAGTTAAATAGCCTACAGGAGCAGTCATAATGTGGCTGGACAATGTGGTCTTGATAAGATGAGAATGGCCGGATGGCAGTCTGACAAGAAACCAAAACGTTGCTATAGCTGACTCTATCCTACATGCAGGCATAGGAATCTTAAGTGTTGCAGCTAACACTAGTTGTAATGGTATTGTTACACCTAAAATAGGTAGACTAAAATTTATGCTTTACCTATATGCTACAGTAGTCTGCCATCCCATTCCTTAATTTGAAATTTAGTGTGATGGAAATGATCACAAATGCGTTTAGAAAAGCATGCCAGGCTATCAAAAGCAATACAGCTTGTTCCTTCAGATGAGCTATAGCCTCTCCCTACTGTTATTTGAACTGGAGATGCATATAAGAACTAATAAATACAATTCTAATTTCAGTACATATTCAACGTTTAAACACTTCAAGCTTTGGGCGTCACTATTAAACTTCCGAAGGCTAATGTGAACCAAATTTTACAAGAGAAGCTTAACTTTCTGGAGTCAAGTGGGTGTACCTCTTTGCTTAAACAAAATCCATTCAAGCAGGTGTAATACTGATGAATGAAGAACTTTGGAGGGGAGGAGGGGAAATCCATGTGAAAGAAGGGAAGCTTGAATGTTTAAGGAAATGGAAATGAGATATATTGAAACTGTGTACTATTGACTTAGTGACTTCCAAATGATAACAGCTCTTTTTTGTTTTAGTAGTTGTAGAAGCTCTATCTGTTGGAAGCAAAGATGACTACTTTCTAGGATTGTAAAATGCTCATAGTAATCAAGATATAAAAATGCTGTTATATGGAAATTTAAACATGACAATATAACTGTCAAGCAGACGATAATAATCTTTGAAATACATAACTGATATTATGAAGTACAAGGTTAACCACTTGTGTATCAGCTTCATATGGCTGATATTGTCCAGTAATTCTTGGCAATAATGATCAAGAAAGTTATGGAAGGCTCTTAAGGCTGATGTGTAGTGTTTGGCTTGTGTCTTGATACAACTTAATATTTAGCAAATATCATCTGTTTCCATGGTATGGAGACCTGGTGATCATCTGTTTGAATATTGAGTTAGTCCTTGTTGTCTTTTAACAGATCACTAGATGAAAGCAAAATGAAATGCAGTGGTGGTATAGGCATTAAACTATATAGGTGTTTCAGCAGGTAGTTGGCAGCTGTGTTAAAATAGTTCCAGTCCCTCTGCCCTTTCCCCTTCTATTGTCCTCACACACTTGTTACTGTTACCATGTGCAGAATATTTCAGGTAAGTAGTAGGTTTAGAGAAGGTGGGAACAACTTTTTTTTCTAACCACTCTTTTCCCTAAACAAAGCATTGCTAGGCATCAAATCCAGTTGCAGTGCTGTAATTTAGAAGGGAAAGCAATGGGAGGGGGGAGGGGGGAGTGATAATATAAGACAGGTTGAGAGGACAAACTGCTTGAACTCCCGGTGAAATTATTCTGTAACTTCATCTTCCAGTGCCAGAAATACTCTTTGGGACTGCTGAACTGTGTGGAAAATAGATAACCCTGACAGTAATTTAAGTTCACCTTGGTGAACTAATAGTCTTTACAGCTTGATTTTTAGATGAAAAAAATAAAATGTCAAAAAGAACTTGAAGGAACTTAATTCAAGTAGTGTTAATAGGTAGATGTTTTAGTATTGCCAGCAGATTTGATGCTTAAAGGATCTGACGTAGAACTTGAAATGCTAAATATTCAGTTATAGACTAAGAACATCGAGTGAAGGCTTATTGCAAATATCAGTGTTAAGTGCAAGTTCACTTTAGCCTACTTTAAATAGTATTCAACCAAGTTAAATTCCTAAATCAGTCTTCAAGATTTGCAGCTGAAGTATGGCCAACTGTTTCATTTTAGGTTGGATGGACAATGGCCTGAAGGACTGCTCTCTGTCAACAACACTCTGCAGTTCACCAGCCCATTGACTTACAACTACACTGGGACTTATATCTGTAAGGTGACTAATGCTCTTGGTCAGAGAAGTGATCAGAAGACTATCTACATATCAGGTGAGTCTTACATCTTGGAAACAACAGTACATTAACTCTGACTTCTGTCAATAGTTCAAATAGCAAACTGAAGAGCCAGTTGATGCATAGAATGAAGTAAAAATACAGAGTTAAGACCCACAGCAGAACCTGGGAACAAACTGACTCTTCATAACAGCAGCATACAGTGCAAGTTACTGTGGTCGAGGTCGTCTCCATAGAGCTCTTGAGAATGTTACTTACTTACTTACTACTTGGTAGGTGAACTTTGTTTTTCCAGTCTTAACCTATTCTGGCAAGGCATACTACAATAAACAGTATCTTGTCTATAATAATCAAAACAACAGCTATTAGTGGGAGAGGAATGACCAACTTTAGCGAAGTCAGGTATTTCTTTCAAGGAAGTTTAAGTTATATGTGCACTGCAGTCCCTTAACTGGTCGTTTGCTTTTCTCAGGATGCAAGTATCCAATAATCATAAAGCTAAGTATCTCATACAGAACATTTATTTGATGAGCTTTGTGTAATATGGTAAACTTGTGTATCTGTTTAGCACCTGTGCTGTTGGAAAACATCTGTTCATCTATATAATGTTTTACTATGTTAGTTTTATTGAGAAAGAAAACCGTAACTTAGCAAGGTATATGTGGATAGTGTTGAACAAATCTTTAAAGAAAGTTACTCCAATACTCCAAATTTCCATGACAGACTGCCTAAATTAATTACTACCTAGCTAAATCATCAAGTGCTAATACACTAGTTTTCAAGGAAATAAGACAAATTTGTTTCATTCTCGAGTGGTCTTGCAAGCTGTTCAGTAAGTTGATGTTAGCTCTACAATATAAAATAGCATCAGAGTGCAAGTTGACCAGTTATGTGATACATGAAAGGTATCACGTGATCTTACTCTGAAGACACCTAAAACTAAGTATGAAAACTCAGATGGATATGAGAATGAAAACTTAAGACTAAAACTGGAGATACAAAATGCTTGAAGCCATGTCAATCACAGCTCATACTTGGTAGATGCCTGCATGCATAGAAGAAGGGACAGTTTCAGTTACTCATACTGACAACTATGCTGAGAGCCATTGCAGAAAACTAGTATGTTCCAATTAAGTAGCTAATGAGCTAGTTCACTGGAAATTTCTCAATACTGTGAGGCAGTAGAATTAGTTGTAAGCAGAACTTAAGTTACGTAAATTTGAACTCATGGGTGTGTAATGGTCTGAAAGCAATTAAAGACTGTTGTACTGTAAGAAGTACTGAGTCAGGAAAAAACAAAAAAGCATCATTAAATATGGTGAAATATCCTCCTGAAGTGTAACATTCAAATACTTACTGTATTGTTGAAGCTTGGTTATGTCCTCAGCCCTGTTCTAACCTTAAAGAAAGGCAAACTTATTTCAAATCCATCATTCTTTAAATTGTCAGTTGTATGAATATGATTTGCTGTCAGTCTTTTCATGATGGTTATGCATGAAAATGTAAGACTATCATTCAAATTGTTTGCAGCCTTTGCTAACAGACAAAAATGGGTTAAGTCTGAATTGTCAAGGTTTCATAAAATGACTGAGTTTTTGAAAATGTAGAAATGCATGCCAGTGGAAAGCTTATGTTCTAGCTTATGGTAAATGCAATGTAACTTAGACTAGTTTACAGGGAAGATAATTAAGCTGCAGTCACTTCTTCTCTGATGTGGATTTACAGATGCTGTTGCAATGCATGCTTCTTTTCAGCTTTGTTCAATAACTTGATTTTGTTGGAGTAACTTCATTGCAAATACTTAGCTGTTCTTAGGGAGATGCAAAACTGAACCATAGCTAGATAGTTCATAGAGGGCTATGGCTCTACAAGTTAAAGGAATTGGTAGTAGCAGGTAATTGGCTGAAATGAACTTGGTTTTGGAAGCTTCATCATGTTTATATTGGTGTGTGTATATCACTGTGACCATCTAAGAAAATATGGGTGACTGTTAGACAGACAATCTGGCACCACACCACTACAACTAGTGCTCATGTAAGTCATACACATCAGTTTAATACTGAGACAAGTATCTAGTACTTGGCAGTCTTCCCTAAGCTATGTAGAGTAACAAACTGATTAAAAGCACTGTGTTAAATGCCAGTGTATAGGCCAGTATATGGGACATGTGATTAAAATGAGTTGAGGCTTTCACAAAATATAGCACCTGCATTGTTTTCAGAAGTTAATATGAAGCCCATTTAACTGTGACTCCATGACCAGCAGTGTTGACTGTCTCATTAAATAAAAACTTAACATGCTGTAGAACAGGTAAATGGATAAGAAATAAATATCCATAGTTACACAAACATTTTGGCTCCTCCATGGAAGCAACAGACTGATGCTAAGAGTATAAGTAAGGCAAATACTAAACTTAGTAAAACTGCTTACCAGCTTTATACTGAACTTAATTGATCAGGTATTGTCTAGTAATGGCAAACATGGTACACCTATGACTTAAGTCTTACTCAAGCCATGTAAGACTACAACAATCATTTCATTAGCTTATTTTTGTATATTAGCTGTCTCCCGCTATATAAAACCTTATTAAAAACATAATACAAAACTATTAAATGAAATTTGGAAATTAGCAGGCAAGCTATATGATCACACGATCTTTTAAATCTTAATTACAAACCTGTCTAAGAAAACATATGGAGTTAGCATTACTGAACAGTCATGGTGTTGGTAGCTGTAAAGCGATTTAAATGCTTTGGAAAATAAGTAACTACTAATTTTAAATGTGTCAGGATTGGAATAAAACCTGAGCAAAAATATATTATAATGCTCATGCATGCTGAGACCAAAAAGGTGTTTTCCTTTTGACTTTTATCTTAATTATCTTAATACTCTAAGTCAAACGGGCAACTGTAACAGTAGTTGACAGGGATTAAAATACTGACCAGGTTTTGGTTGAGGTTAGTAGTAAATCTTAGATGGATAAGGAAATAGTAAAACGTTAATTAAAGCTAGAGCTGTTTTAATAACTGTTTGGAGGCACAGGTATCTTAATATATTGTTTGGTGATAGGAAGTTACTCTTTCTGAACAACTACACAAAGTAATACCTCTCAGGATTCAGAGGTGATCAAGTGTTGAGGTTCCCGATTTATTCCAGAAGTTTTCCAGAACTAGCTGTCAGCTGGATTTGCCAAGCAGACAAACCTTGTAATACAGATTTGCTTGGTGGTTTACACAAGGAATCAAATTTTATATTTTCTTGGCTTTCTGCTGCCTCACTTTTGCTGCTGTGGCCTCGTTTTTTTCCACCTGGGAGAGAGAAGTGACCTGTGAGGCTTGCGTTGATATAGGAGCATATTTGCTTCCTTGGTCATCATCTCTGCCTTTAGAAAAGACTTTTTTTGTAAGTAAAGCCAGACTTTGTTAGTCAACAATCCTAGAAGTATTAAGATGATAATTCATTCTTGTAAATTCAGAGCTGCCTTCTTTAACATGGATATTGTAAGAATTAACATAACAAAGCTTGTTCGTTGTTTTTCCTTTTTTCTTCTACATAGACCTACTCTTTGAGGGAGTGTTGTGAATACAAATATTCTTGTGTTCTGTAGAAATAAATATATTTTTCAAGAAGTTGGAAGAATTTACCAACTCACTTAGAGCTATGTGCTCACAGCAGCAGGCAGATGACAAACACCACCATAGGTGGTGGCAGGTAGAGACAAAGGCAGTCACTGGCATTGTCTGAAAATGTGGAACTGATCCTGCCTGATCCCACTGATGTGGGATGAAGGCTAGTGAATTGATTGCTCCAAACTCCTCAGGCAGAAATGAAATGCATTATTAACTGGAAATCATGCGCTTTTTTGTTCTGTTGCATAGGATATCTCAACCTCTCTTCTAACTGAGCTTTTTATGCTATCTGATATAACAGACTTTGGACTTAGAACATTGTTTCTGAATATCACAGATTCACAGAGGTCACTGGGTACAACCCTGCTGCCAGAGGGCAGGTTGCACAGGTAGGTGTCCATGCAGGTCTTAACCTCCAACCTGCAAGGGGTATTCAGGTAATGTTCATGATGGCAGGCTTTTCCTGTGTACCATAAAGGCAAAATGTTCAATTTTCTGTGGAAACCCCAGGTTGCAACTGCTGAAGTACGTTCAACATTGAAGAATGAATGATTGAGTCTGATTAAAGAAATGGCCAGTTGTTTTGAGGCCAGTATCACATCTTTGTATCTGTTGTCTTCCCAAATTGGGAAGGGGAAACAAACTGAAGATAATCCACGGGAAATCCTGTATCCTTAATCAGATGTAAAGCTGTATATATAGGACTAGGGAGAGTTACACATTGTCATTACCCACTACCTGATTTTTGGAGTTGTAATGGTTGGAGAAACAGTGCTAACTTTGAAAAGCATTCTCAGACAATCAGAAAATAGTCATAGAAATATTTCATAGAAAGGATACTTCCCCTGCTGTAGTAAGGCTGTTGAATAGTAAGCTTTCTGGCAGTTCAGAGAAGGGGCCTTTTTCTATAATGCCCAGCTATGCAGAGCTGTCAGGTACTCTGTTTAGGTACTTATGTAAAGGAAATTTACCAGTAACAGTGGGTGAAGGATAGTTCTCTCAGCTAAGGATAGTTCTCTTCAAACATGCATGTAATACATGTATGGGCACACAGTCTCACTTCGAGAATTAGAACTGCAGAGCAGTAGATATGCACAAGGCAACTGACTTTGGATTATAATGGAGACCAAGTCATCCTCTTCTGCGAGGGTAAGAAAGGGATATACGATTGGAAGTGTGGTGTCTTGAAGTGTAGGGTCTCTTTCTAACAAGGAGAGCTAGACTTTATTGTGCTATTTGAAACTATGCAGCCTATGACTGTTACTGTTAATATGCAGTTAAGCCAAATTACATACCACTTGAAAAGGTTTTCAGTGATGCCTAAGTGACAACTTTTAGCTGAAAAATGTCTGTCAGTATTCAATTTAATTTTACCTTATCCTTATTATTCAGTTGGTCACTACTTCCAAAGGACTTCAGATAGGACAATATACAAAATGGTTTGCAGTTGAAAAAATACTGTGTTCTGTACCTTACTTTTACAGTGGTATGCTTATTGATACTGAGATAGGGTTTAACTGAACTTGAAGATACTTTTCTGTCTGATTCTAAAGATAACCCATCCACTTACATGTCTTTGAGGCTTAACTTATACCAGCTTTGAACTTCTGGGGAAGACAGGATAGGTCCTGAACTTTTGAACAAGGAAATATTGCAGGGGGATTGAGAAGGGCAGGTATCAACGGGGACATGAGGTGAATCATGCAATTAGATATTTCTACTAAATGTAATCATGGATTTAATCCTCCTGGGGTAAGTTGCTTGTACTTCAAGAGCTGGGAAAACTGTATCAAGAACATTCACTGAAGGGAGGAGTAAAATTATGTCACTGAAGTAGAGTAAAACTACTGTTGAAAGCTGGTACTGGTTGTCATAGGAAATAACTGGGGGAAAGAAGTAATAGAGTAGAAGCCAAGTATGCTGTACCAGTATATGTTTTTGCAAACCTACCAGAGCTTCACTTGATGTAAAGAACAAATGTCAAAATCTCTTTCCACAGTAGAAAATGAACCAAGGCATTGAAATGAAAAGACAAACAGCTCTTGTTTATGTGCCAAGGGAATGGGTGGAGTTATTCTACCATAGCAGAAAAGCTTTTGTGTTCTTCTAGTTTAATCAGTTCTGACTCCTATTTTAATGAGGATAGTTGCTTTATAATTGTAGAAGAATATTTGTGCTTCTTCACTTATCCTTATTAGTATAGCATGCCTATCTTAGGGATAGGAACAGGGCCCCACAGTAAGAGACAATCAGAAATCAAGACATGCTTAACCTAAAGATAACTTTCTTCAGAATTTCTGCTTTCAGCTGCCTGGCCTGCATGTTTAACTTAGTATGTTGTTATGGTTTGCACAATAACAGAAGCTTACATCAGTGAAAGAGATAAGATAATATTAAACATTATGACATAAGTTAAGGGGGGAAAAATGGGTAGGGAATGATGCTTTTAAACAAATCGCTATCTAAAAATAACTTTAAGTCAAAATGGTGCTTTCTGATTTGTTGCAGAAAACGTTAAGGAAGCTAAGAAACAAATAGTGGTGATGACCTGAGATGTTAGCATAATGAAAGCAGCTGATAGGCTGGTTTCAGAGGACATGGTCTGTTTTGGTTATTGCTCAACACAGAGGAGAATTGTCTTCATTTGGAGATAGCATTTCAGACATGTTTTGCTAATGTTATAGAGTAGATTTAGAGAAAAAGAATACCAAGGTTCATTGCATTTTCTATTTGGGAAAATTCCCTGGTGCAGCAAGTGAGGGGGCAGTTGGGGCGGTTTGGGGGGAATCTCATTTTTCCCCAGAAAGCTATGGTTGAAATAAGCATGCAACTTCACCTGTTCTTACTTTTGATTAGCTATATAAACAAGGAGAGCTGGTTTTAATGGTCTCATTCTCCAACAATAAAAGATGTTGATGCAAGTGACAGAAGTATTATTGATTATATACTTCAGGAATGCGTATAAATGCTGAATTTATTGTATATATGTAGTGAGTTCAAGATCAATATGCTAATTACTGTTTGTAGATGATACAGTAGGCCAACCTGACAACTAGTAGATGAACTATATTTTAAAGGAAAGGCTTACTTAAACCGGTACTTATAAAAAGTGTAATTGCTGCTGTTTCACATGTGGCAGTTGAACTTTGCAAGGTGATATTACTACTTAATTGTGAATGTGTATTTTATGCTGAGAATATGGAGGGTAAGACCTAAAACCTTAGTACCAAAGGGAGGTAGATGAAGAAATACAAAGCCAGTTAAAAACAAGTATATTTGTGTGTGTACATCTATATCCTGGAAATGAATATTGGTGGTGCTGCCTGAAATGGTAAACTAAGCTAACAGATCTTCTATCTAAAGGAAGTACATTCTAAAGGAAGAGGGGTTTGAATAACTGTTTGATCTTTGGATTTATAGGACGTGGGAACCCTGGTAAATTTGGATTTCTTAATCTCTACTTCTTCGTTAAATTATGAAATTCACTTTAAATCCATTTTTACTAAAATCATAATCTGAATTCCTCTTGTTCATTTTGGTAGTGCATCTTCCTTGTTCAGTTTCCTTTCTTCTGTCAAATTAATTTCATTTATGTATACTTCCCTAACAAATCACCGCTTCTTCTACATAATCAGGTAATAAAATTTCATGCTTGGAAAACCTGTATAAAACTTGTGTCAAGCTTAAAATGTTAAGTTCAAATGAGTTGCAGTCTGAAATATGATTTGCAGTTATGATGACAAAAGTGGCAATTCTGTCTAGTTTGAGAGAACTGTATGACCATCCCTGAATAGTAAGATTACAAATAATATCTTAAGCTGAAAAAAATCATAGATACGTCATGTAACTGGAAGCTTAACAAATCTCCAGTTAGACCTGTTTTATTCTGTGGTAGTAAATTCAGGGTGCGCCTCTGCTCTCTAATATGGTAGTAGTACTTGCTTATAGGCATTTAAATAATAATATGACTTAGTGATCTACCTGGCTGTCTGTAATATTCTGTCTAAAAGACTCAAACTATAATAATGTGTTTAGAGTTCGTTGATTCACTGATTTAATTTAACCACCTTGCATTGGGTGAAGCAGAGATCTTTGTAGTCAGTGCAGCACTGAGGTAGAAACTGGTGTTGCATGTCACATTGAAGGTGACTGGGATAATCTCAGGAAGCATGTGTCATCAGCCCATCACTTGCAACCTTGTCTTCAATATAGATGCATGCATCTTCACCAGTAGATGTAAAGAACAGAAGAGAAAGCTGAGTAGTGGAGAAGCTTGGTATCTGGCAATCTCTTGCTTACTTGCATAATCTGACATGAAATCAATTGATATTCTGTTTTATGGAAGTAATATCTATTTTTTTCTGCACAAGGGATCAAATTCCTTTTAGGGGAATGCAAGATACCATTTTACTCAAAACATTCCATTTTTAATTTTAAACCCTGAAAGCTCCTTGGTTAGTGATAGTTATTTTGAAGTTAATACATTGTATTTTTAATTATGCTTCATGCACTAAAACTAATGCAAAGCTGAGTAAGATATATTAATGCAACGTTTTTGGAGAGAATAGCTTAAAATCAGTTGTTCACGTCCTGCTGACTGATCACACAACACATAGTTTTTCATTCTTATGATACTCAGTGCCCCAAACCATTTCTGAAGGGGGAGTTTGCAGAGTAATGTACTCTATGGCATAATCAATCACTTTGATCTGGTATTCCAAATCGTTGTCTGGAACGGTAGGAGACTTCTTGGGTTTTATTTAATAGACAGTATTTCTCCATGAGGGAGTTCAGTATGAACTATGAATGGTAAACATACACAATCAGAAAAGTGGCATCTGCTTACTTTGAGGAGGGCCAGATGACTACTTATACATGACCTTTTTTGAAATTCATCAAGGAACTTTACTATGCTGCTGCAACATAACTAAAAGAAAAATATGCTGAAGCTGGTTCAAAGCCTGTGCTAAGTGTAAGACTTTTTATAGTTACGTGGACTTGAGAATGAAAAACTATTCTTGTAGGACGTACCCATCAACTTTTGCTTTCTTATAAACCCTTAACTGATTTAGCTTGCATTGACATTCTGTGCCTTTTCTGTGTCTTGTCTACCTCTTTGCTCTTTTCATTAGATCCTCCTACTACTACCACTCGACTGCCCACGGTTCCCTGGCATCCTTCGACTGATGGCATCACAGGTTTAGCAACAGAACCTAGAATAATAGATTTCCCAACATCAACCTTGCCAGCAATGCAGGAAGACACTTGGGGTACCGTCATCGGTAGTGCGGTGGGTGGGGCCCTCTTCCTCATACTTGTCAGTGTTCTGGTTGGAATTATCTGCTATAGGAGAAGACGGACGTTCCGTGGTGACTACTTTGCTAAGAACTACATTCCACCATCGGATATGCAGAAAGAGTCTCAAATAGATGTTCTTCAGTCAGATGATGTGGATTCTTACCCTGACAGTATAAAAAAGGAAATAAAGCATCCAATGAACAGCTTAATATCTAAAGATTATTTAGAAGACCCTGAAAAACCAGAGTGGAACAATCTAGACAATATTAACAGGTACCAGGAACGTTATGAAAGACCAATGGATTACTATGAAGGTGGAACATTGGGGATGAAATATATGGGTGGTGATTGTTATGATGACAATGAAGAAGACTTTGTTTCTCACATAGATGGCTCGGTAATATCCCGGAGGGAGTGGTATGTGTAGTAACCACTGAAAACTAAACTTGTATCTACAATTCATTTCATTGGCTGATCACTTTCAGATTGTTTATACTTAAACATGAGAAGGAATAAACTTTTTGAAACTGATTTTTTGAAGGTTTTTATATTGTGACTTGGCAAATATTCAATCTGGGGAAAATGTGTTTGAGCTGCTTATTTTCCCAATGCTGTACTACTGTTTAAGTTTTTTTTTTAATGCAGAGTGCTTATGTTGGTTTATGTCAGAGGTTAAAGAAAAGCTAAATTCAACTTACCACTCAAAAATGTTTAAGAATAAAAAGTGACTGTCTTGGGTCTCTGATTCAAAAAGTTTACATAAGGTAGTGATAGAGTATTTTGGGACATTTACTTTGCAGATCGAGTAAATCAAATAGCCACATCTAGGTAACATACATCTAGATACCATCTATGGTAAACCTAATGCTTCTATATAACAAATGCTGTACCTGTTAAAATCAGTTACAGTGGAATCGAAGCTTTATTTTTTGTTTTTCTGCACAAAAATGAATACCTCTTAGCATTTTAATGAGCCTTCTTCTTACTATGTATTTAAGAAGTCATTGCACTGAAAGTAAGTTACCTATGAGCAAGATTTTGAGTAAGTACAAACCAGTAAAAGGCTTGTCTTTGAATAAGAAATTATTTTTTTAGTCATTTATTTCTAGAAGCTTGTGTGTACATATACAGTATGGTATTTTGTTAGGCCTGTACTTTGCAGGGTGTCAAATCATCAGTGAACTGAAGACTCCCTCTTGCAAGTACAGTACAACTTAAGACCGCTTTCTGAGGTGTTATAGGGATCGCAACATTGAATTTGAAAGCTGGAGAACTGGACATAACTAGTAAGAAAACTCCGATGAATTTCTAAGCTGAAGGCAAAAGTCAACTTAAACGTTTTCCAGGATGCCATTAAACATGAAGTGTGCTGAGAGGCCTCAAAACCCTTGCTTGAGGTTTTTATGACCAGAAGTGAAAATATATATTCTACCCTACTTCTGCATAAGTTACATGCCTTGCTTTGAAGAGGGTAACTAGAACTTGAGATTATTAATAGGGAATTGGATGTGTGCATTGCTACTTCATGTAATGAAAACATACTATGCAATGATGCAACTACAGAATTTAAGAAGCAGCAGTTTAGGAAAACTGTGCAGTCTCTGTACAGCAGTGGATTTGTTTTGCCTGCAAGTAATGCAGTGTTTTAACAATGTGCTTGTTCTTTAAAAATACATTGTATGTAGGACATCTCATTTGACATCAGAAGTAGTTCTACTTTGTCGTGAGTGGTTGCACCCAACTAAGTCTGACTACAAAGAGAAATTGTGCTGAAATAAGATTAGATAGATTGTAGAAAAATGATCAACTCAGAATTAAAAAGAATGGTGTTCAAGTGCTATCATTAAGTACTTAGCATGAAGAAAAACTGATCTGGCTCTGGAGATTTGGAACCTGAGAAGGACAAAACCTCTACTACATTCAAAATGAAATGGGCTGCATATTTATGACTGCTTCATGAGTGGAATTTCTTACTGGAGTTCCTTCTATACTCATCATTTTCGGTAGCTTACAGCATTTAGAGCTTGACAAAAGTAGTTGTATTAAGTGTTGTTAGACAATACACTGTGATTGCATATGACTGCATGTCTTCAAAAAAAGATTAAAACAGCTTTATTTGAAATTCAAATGGAAATAACTTTTCTCTAAAGAACTTAAATTCACATTTGGATTAATTGATTACTGATACATAATTAACCAAAGTCTCCAACTTATAAGTAAATGACAGGGTGTATCAGTAGCTTAAGAGTAAACTTGAGGAAAGGAGTGAAGTTTCTAGCTGAAGGTTCTGATCCAAATTCTTTCTGGAATAAAGAGATTATACCTCTCTTCAAAGAAAAATACTTGATCTATCATCTTTAAAAGATGGTGTTGGAAACAAACAACCATAAACCTGTTTTCCACATGGGATATCTTGCTTGTCTCTGTGGAATTTGTTTTTGTTTTTGCTTTTTAAGAAATATATATTTAATTCCAATGGGTTAAGTTGAAATGTTTGAGTTGAAGCTGATCATAGATATAGGGCTTACAAGTGTTGCAATGTTTTGTACATTGTTATGTCTGCTGTAAAAAGAATTGATTGTAAGTACAAATGGCTCTTGTGTGAATAAAATTTTTGTTACATTCTCAAATCTAGGCAGTGTTAAAAACTCAAGTTTGACAGACATTGTTAAAGGTGAAGGTAAACGAGCCTAAGAAAATGGCTAGAAGCAGCTGCAGTAATGAAGCTGGTAAAGTCGGCTACTGAACATCTCTTCCCGAAGATCCTTACTTTATAAAATGAGTGGCTTTAGAAATGATTTAACTGTATGACCTTCAGGAATCATGAACAGGGGTAGTTGCTATCCAAACAAATGCAGTTTAAGCACGAAGGATACACAATATCTAGAATTCAAAATATTTTTTAAAAATCCCCTGTTCTTAGCTGCTGGAGTTCTGCTTGAACCATATATTTTTAGTGTTTTTAGCGAATCAATGTTCATCTACTTATCATCTACTTACAACCAGTTGGTCATGAAATAGCTCTGTTGCTTGCACCACACAGCTTATGTGCTCTTTAGCTTATTAAGCTTGGCACAGTAGTCTGGGGTTCTGATTGTTCATCTGGTTAGAGTGAAAACCTGTGTGCCTGCTTCTGCTTCTTTGCCAGAGCAATTCAAAGCAATTTAAGTGAGCATTCTGATAATTGCACTTCAGTTCTTGTAAACAGGCAGGTACCTCTGCTGGCGAATTCAATTGAAAGACAAGAAAGACAAAAGCGGCATCTTTATGAATTCTGGACCTAGTGCTGTGTATTAGTTACCAGCAGCTTTCTTACGTAAGCAAGATGGAACCCAATGTAAACTAAACTTAAGCCAATTAAAATGCTGTAGTTGAGTGGCCCGTTAACTATTTGACATGCCCATTCCTCATGAGAAGAGGGGAATGCCCATTCCTCATGAGAAGAGGGGAATTAGGGTTCTTCTGTGTATAGATGGGTATCTGATGGGCAAATTAGCAGGTCAAGCTTGTATCAGGAAAGATGTATAGTAAAAACAACAGTTTCACCTAAAAGGGTATGTTGCACTGACCTTCTGGAACAAGTTGGTTAAAACTAAGGGATAAAGTCATAAATCAATGAAGCTATTAAAAACTGTTCAATACAGATTTTTCCTACTACTTGAACATCTAAGTGATTTCAGGGGAGTATTGCTGCAGGGTCTTTCATATACTAGAAGAGGACAAGAATCCATTTTTCAAATTGGGGATGAAGTACTCTTTAAAAAGTGAGGGATGAAAAAAATGAGTCCAGGTTACACTCAGAACAGATATTTGAAGTAAGAGTAATTAATAAAACAGCTTGGATAGTTGCTTTGGTTTTGGACACTTGAGTAGGATGTATAGCCAAAAGGCTCCTAAAATTTCTTGTGGTAAGAGACTAAATAGAGGAGGGGTATGCGGTGTTCAGAGAAACAGTAAGATTATTTGTGAGGGGTCCTAGCTAAAGTATGCTGTGTTTAAAAATATGTTACAAGCATAGAGCTGTGTGAACTTCAAACTCTGGTGCTGTTAGCTTTCTAACACAATTATTCATAACACAATTATGAATATACACCAGAACAGTTATTTTTGTTTGTTACCTGCATTTCACAGATAACAGTCTTGGTGAAGCTGATGTGAATTAACTCCTGTTGTGCAACTTCTTGATAAGCCTGATGCCAGTTTGAAACAGCGACAAATATTGAATTGAAGTATGCTAGCAGGTTTCATGCTTAGCCTTATAAAAGATTTTGAATTTACTAGGTTCCTAGCATAGGGAAATGGGAGATCTTTGAAGACTGACAAGAGTGTTAATCCAACATGGCAGTTGTTAAATGTAGGGTTTGACACCAGTGAGCTCAAATGAAATATGCATCTTTCACAAAACATTTTTTCTTCTTTGTTGAAGTTTACTTTAAAATGAATGTTTCTCAGTAGCGTTAAGTGCTAGAGATGATAGGTAGTCTTAACAGTTGCTTTAAGCGAGCCACATATTAGTAAATTTTCTGTGTTCATTGCTCCTCATAGCATATCTTTCTTTGATTCATTTTTTTCCTTTGTGCAGACTTAAGTGACTTTAAAGACAGATTGCCGGTAAAGCCCTAGTTTTCTAGCTCTTTTGAAAAAGACAGTTTTCTAGCTGTTTTGAATTAACACTTTGTTCATGTCAGTGCAAAGTATGTGTTCTGTAACTTTATTTTGCCTTGAAAACAAAAATTAGAGCATGTAGTTAGGATTCATCAAATGTAGCCAATGGAATCCAATGGAACATTTGAATTGATATTAATGATTTATGAACTCGCTTAATTTAACCATTTTTTTAAATGGATGGCTGGAGCCAAGATTACGAGTGCTAGTGCAAGAAGAGGTTTTCAGTTGTTCAGTGATGGAAGGAAGACACATCTCAGAGCAACAGTGAAATAGCTTACTTGAGTATAAAAAGCACATAAACTTCATAAAAGTGTAATCTGTGCTATCACATTGCAGATGTGCCATTTAAGCAGACATCTTCTGTTGCTGTAGCAGGGGCTGTGATTGGAGCAGTCCTTGCTCTTTTTATCATTACCATCTTTGTGACAGTGCTGCTGACCCCAAGGAAAAAAAGGCCGTCTTATCTTGACAAAGTGTAAGTATGCATTGGATTTTTTAAAATTTGAAAACAATTTACAGAATATACTTGTTTTATTGGAGTTCACATGACTGAGTTGCCTTAAAAACTGTATAGCTGTCATAATTTCAGGGCTATATTTTCAAGGTAGTCAAATGTGATATCACTTGCATTTCTGAAAAATAAATGAAGAAGCTAAGAGCGGGTTCAGAGACAGTATATATTCTTAACATGTTGATTTTAGCTTTATGCTTTTCGTTTTAATTTCTTGTAGTTGAAACAGGAGAATGGGGAGAGGCCCATCTTAACTTTGCCAGTACTCGTTTATCGTGACCAGAGGTTTACTATCAATGTAAACTAGCCATGCTTTGCAGAAGTAAAGGTCTAGTAGGATTTATCCTGCTATGTGTGTGAAATGAAGCAAGCACTCTGACTTGCATGGTTAGAAACAAGTGACTTAATGTGCTTTCTGGCATGTTGGTTGGCTGTTCAAGTTTCTGATGCTGACATGCACTTGAGTTTTAAGCCTCTTATATGGTCAAACAGAAACAAGCAAACGAACTAATCAGATTCTGTCAGTTAATGTAGCTGGTGTCTAGACCCTGTTGGGAGGGTGCATAAAGCATTGCTAAAAAGTGACAGTGGCTTAGAATATTTGTAAATACAAGTTCCTTCATGTATGCTATATGCAATTAACACTTAAATGGAGTAAGAAATGAAAATGTCTGTCATCTCCCTAAATGCTTAATGAAGAATTGAATAAAATAAAGCATTTAGCATAAAGTAACTTACAGCACTTGAATCTCTTGAGTTAGGAAAATAAGGCAGGTGTTTTGCTTAGAACTAAGTAATTTCTAACATTATTAGAAGTAATACTGTTTTCATAATGGCTTCTAAAATTCTGTAGCTAAAGCATATTGATATGAAGAGACTTACACATTTGTATTGTATAGTCATTTCCTTTCACTGAACTCATAACAGAAGTCTTGAATGGAATTGTTTGTAAGGCTTTTTGAAGAAAACTTGTACAGGTAAACATTGCTCAAGCTCTATTTCACAACATAAAAACAATGATAGTTACCTATCACTTACAGCAGTCCCTATTCTACTTAGTTGGAGGGTGGGAAGGCAGTTCTTCTACAAAAAGTGCTTGGTTGAGTTATTTCCAGTGGTGGGTAGGTTATTACCATGTTCCACAGTTGGGTTATTGCTGACTGAAATGGGTGTTCTTGAAAGTAAGCGTTGGATGACTTCACAGCTATAGAAACATATATTGGACTTCACAAACATGGTATGTCATGCTTTGTTCTATTTTAATATAGGATTGATCTTCCACCCACTCAAAAACCATCTTCCTGTGAGGAGAGAGCATTCTCTGTACCACAGAAAGAAGCTATGCTTCAGGTGAGTAAGGGGTTATATCTAAGTAGAGGTAGGAGAAGTGATAACTATTGAATTACTTCAGTCTCTTTTTGCCTTCCTGATAAAGTACTGAGGCTTTCATTTGTTAACTCACAACCAAAAGGTTTCTCTACCTATGCGATATCTGGATCTTATGTTCTTGGTGTTAATGGGATCCTTAAAGGTTGGACAACTGGTGGATACATCTCTTTTGTATCTTTAATGGTGTTTGACGATCAGCTGTTCTTGATGTTGAAGCGGTATTTGAAATTGTGGTGATTAAGAGAACACATGTAGTTTTATAAAAGGCTGTTCATTTGGGGAACAGATAGATTTGATAGACTTAACAAGAGACTTCAGCATAATGATCCTTGCTGGTAACAATTGCCATTCTTTTAAGTTATTGTGGTTGGACTGGTTGGAATACATTGGACTTCTGCCTCCGTGGTTTACTTAACATGCTTTTTTTGATTCTTAGTGAAGATTGCTAAATAATTGTCTGCAATTATCTAGATTTTAACTTTTTTAATATATATTTTTATATAATATACCGTCATCGGCACCAAAAAAATCTATACTAGCTCTGTGACAATTACTTGAATTTTTAGTGTATAATGTGACCTAAAATAATGCTGTCCAGACAAGATTGTCATGTGTTTTCTGCTAGGCATTTAGCGGTTGTTCGGTTGTAACCAATGTGGAGATCTTAGTTACAGATTTTCTTAAAAGCACTGCAGATACTCCTGTAGATTTTCTTCATGGGGTTATTGGCTACTAAAGCTCACCAAATATAAGCTGACAGTAAAACCTTTTCTCGTCTTAAAGCAATTAGTGCATTAAAATATTACTGTGTTAAAGGTATTGTGTTGAATAACAGTTGCTAGTTTTGTTTCTGAGTGAAGTAGGAAACTAAGACCCACTGCTATTATTAGTAGAAGCTGGATGATTATAATATTATGAATGTACAAAAAAAGTAATTGACAAAAACTGTAATAGGTTTTTGATTTCTGCTTTTGAAGGCAGTGTAACACCTAAGATGACACAAAGGAAACAATGCTTTTTGTTCTTTGGGTTTGACACTTGTGCTAACTATGGAGTAACTCTTCTGGCATTACCAGAGTCAGTGAATGCAATAGTGATGGAGCATACTTATGCTAATACAGTCCTATGTTTGAAATATTATGGTAAAATATTATCTTGCTTACTGAATCAGAAGGTATGTACTACTGTAAGGTAGTTGTACGTCTACAATGCTGTCAAATGTTAAAATGACAACAGAAAGAAATGCAACTTGCTATCCTTTACAGGGGTACTTGGAAGCATATCAGTCACAGAATATCCTGAATTGGAAGGGACCTGCGAGGATCAAGTCCAACTCTTGGCTTCACACAGGACCACCCAAAAATCAGACCATGTGTCTGAGAGTGTTGTCCAAACACTTCTTGAACTCCCTCAGGCTCAGTGCTGTGACTACTGCCCTGAGGAGCCTGTCCCAGTGCCTGACCACCCTCTGGGTGCAGAACCTCTTCCTGTCACCCAGCCTGATCCTCCCCTGTCCCAACCCCATGCCACTCCCATTCCTTCGGGTCCTGTCACTGTCCCCAGAGAGCAGAGCTCAGCGCCTGCCCCTCCACTCCCCTTGTGAGGGAGCTGCAGGCTGCCATGAGGCCTCCCCTCAGCCTGCTCTGCTCTGGGATGAACAAACCAAGGGACTTCAGTCACTCCTCTAGACCCTTCCTATCTCTGTAGCCCTCTTTTGGAGACACTAACAGTTTTGTGTTTTCCTTATACTGTGGTGTCCAAAACCACACACAGTGCTCAAAGGGATGCCACACCAGTGCAGAGCTAGCAACAATGCTCTGCTTGATGCACCTCAGGATAAGGTTGGTCCTCCTGGTTGCCAGGGCACACTGCTGGCTCGTGTTTACCTTGCTGTTGATCAAAATCCTCAGATTCCTTTCTGCTGTGACTGTTCTCCAGCCTCTCATCCCCTAGTCTGTACATATACATAGGGTTCCCCTTTTCCAGGTGCATAATCTGGCACTTGCTCTTGAACTTAATATTGTTTTTGATTGCTCATCCCTCTAATTTGTCAAGATGTCTTTTCAAGGCATCTTGATTGTCAGCAGCTCCTCCCAATATAGTATCATCTGCAAACTTGGTTAAAGCACCTACATCCAAGTCATTTGTGAAAACATTAGAGAACTGATCCTAAAATGGAGCCCTGTGGAACAACACCAGTGACTGGCCATCAGACTCATGCAACCCTACTTCCTTTAACTAACTGATCCTGACCCCTCAGACAATTGTTTGTCCTTCGTGTTGCGTTTTTATCTAGCTGTATGCTGGACATCTTCTCGAGAAGGATACTGCGATAAACAATATTGAAAGTTTCACTGAAATCCAAAGTTACATCAACTGGCTTCCCTTGGTCAGCTAGATGGGTGACCTTGTCTTAAAAGGAAAATAAGTTTGTTAGGACCTTCCCTGTCATGAACTCATTTTGGCTAACATCAGTGACTGCGTTGTCCTTCAGGTGTTTTTTCAGTAGCTCCCAAAATAATCTTTGTAATTTTACCAGGCACTGAAGTGAGACTGAGCGGCCTGTAATTACCAGGGTTGTCTTTCTTGTCCTTGAAAATTGGAACGATATTTGTCAGCTTCTAGTCAACTGGGACCTCTCCAGATTCCCAAGACCACGGAAGAAGAATTAAGAGGTCTCATGATGACATAAGACAGTTCTGAGTACCCTGGGCTGAATCCCAAGTTCCCCCCCAGACTTGTATACATCCAGGTGGAACAGCAAATCCCACACAACATTGAGGTTGGCTGGGAATTTATTGTTCTGCAGTCAATCCTCAAACTCAGGGCATCTGGAGTCCCAGAGCCCATGGCTAGTGTTGAAGACAGAGGAAAAGGAGACATGAAATGTCTCTGCTTTATGTTCATGTTTGTGATGGTGACTGTCCACATGAAGTAACAGGCCTTTATTTTCTCCATCCTTGTGCTTTTCTTTTGCTCTGAAGATATTTTTAACAAGCCCTTTTTATTGTCCACAATGGTACTGTCCAGCTTCAACTCTGAGCTTTGGCCACACACAGTTTCTCCCTACAAAGGCAAATAGCATCCCTGAGTTCCTCCCACATCACCTGACCTCGCTTCCAGCAGCCATATGCTTTTTTCTGCCTAAGCTGTAGAAGAGGATCCCTGCTTAGCCAAGCCACACTTGTGCCCATGCCTGCTTGACTTCTGATGTTTTAGAATTGCCATTGCCTGTTCTCTTAGGAGGTGGTGCTTGAAAAATGACCAGCACTGCTGGACCCCATTATCTTCAAAAGTAGTTTTGCAGGGGGTTTTACTAACTATTCAGTGAGCAGGCTGAAGTCTGCTCTCCACATATCCAGTGTTGAAGTTCATGGTTTCTTTTTCTGAACTGTCTTTGAATTCTCTCTGTTTTTGCTTGCTGTGGCTTCTGTTAGTAACTACTTAAGAACTAAGAAAAGCTGAAGTTGGCTGTAATCTTTGTTGAACAAAGAATAAAATATTTTATCTAAATGCATTTTACAAACTGAATACCAAAACCAGATTCAATTGAACACTAATTTCCCTCAAGCTGGATAAATACTTGGTACGTCGTTTTGGGAAAGGGAGAAGACAAAAAATTCTCTTTCAAGCTACATGTTAACTATTCTTTATTTAGAATCCATGGATTTTTTTATATCATTGGTATACTTGTTTTGTTCTTCTTCTGTGGAATTTTGTAAAACTGAAAAGTGGAGCTAGACGCTGTCCTCATATCTGCTAATGATACTATCCATACACATGTACTGTCTGTTATGCTTGAGGCAAGTGCTTCTGCTTAATCTAATAGACGTGTCGAAATACTACCTTTAGTCAAGAAGTGATTGGTTGTATTGTTTTGTCATAATAAGCCAACACTTGAATACCTATAAAGAGGGAGGAGAAGCAACTCAGTGTGTCTGCCTTGTCCTGTTTGGCTAAGTGTCTGTAGTGGCTATGTAAATTATGTTCTAAATGCTGTTTGAAGTGCAGTGTCTAGACAGAAGTGAGAAGCATGTTGGTAGGCTTCTTTCCAAATAGTTCATATACAAGCTTATAGCTATGCTGAAAAGAAAAGCAGGTTAAGAGTTGCTATATTGACAACAGCAACAGATGATCATAATAAATCTGAGCAGAAATAAGCTGCACAAAAGTACAAAGTAAAGCTCAAGGAAAAGGAACTTAAATGGTACCTTCTACATGTTTACAGTAGCTGAGGAGCGATGCAATTTAAGCTGATTTTGTTGATATATGTAGTGTGCAATATTTTAAATCATTGATACAGTTTGTGCTCAGGTAGAGCACAGTAGTTTTTAGGGTCATGTGAATTATTTCATATATAACTGAATAAGCTGAAATGCTCCTGTTTGTGTGCAGTAGTCAATTTTTAAGTAAATCTTAATGCATATCTGAGCATATGAGTGTTTGTATTAAAAGGAAGGGGCGTGTTATACACAGTTGGTAATCATGGAAAACAAATGTTTTCATAGTAACTCATTCAGACTTGGAAGCTTTATGTGTAGTTGGTGTTTGTACTAACGTTGAACATTCAACACGTAAGTAGAAGTATGTTGTAACTCTTAATTTTTTTATACTGATATTTGTGGATACCAATTTATATTTTCCTGTGACTCATGTACAAATTGAGAGGAAAAAAGGCCCTAAAAGAGTGATGGAGTAGACTAAATCAGAGACAGTAAATGGAACAAACTTAAAAATGATCATGCAAATAGCTTTTACTGTGAAAACTGTCTATCTCTGAGCCCTTGCTTTTGTGCTTCTTTTTTCCTAATCTTTGTCATGGAAATACTATTTATTTACTCAAAACTGCTTTTTGCATGCAATGTGAAAGAGCAGTGAGCAGCCTGAGGGTTATATTCTTGGTGAGGGCACGATCTTTGCTTGGCAACTGAGTTTTGAGTCAAGTCAAGAAGTTGAGCAATGGAAGAATTCCAGTAGCTTTAAGAGAAATTTCGCTGTTGTATATTATTAATAAAGAAGTGGAAGAGGGGGCACTAATCCAGACAAACGATTTGATTATTCAAGTTACTTAACTATTTCATAGAATATATTGTAAAGGAATATATTTCTAAGAAGCCAAGTTGACTTGTTTAGAAACATGACTGAGACGTGAACTCTTTGATATTATGGGAAAAAATGGAATTATGTCATGCTTGACAAGCCTTTCCAAAGGAAATTGAAAAAAAATAATACTAGAACTGTGATTTTATATAATGCAATGCATGAATATTCAGGATTCTTGAAACACTCAGAAATTATTTGGACTTCTTTTTTAGTAGCAGCAGAACGAAAAGCAGAGAAAGGAAATATGTTTGAGTAGGTAATTCTAGCCCTGAAAAGATTGACTTGAGTCTTGAAACTTTGAACACCTAACATCTATAACCAAACTGTCCTGTCAAATGGTAAAGCTCTTCAATGGTAATAGAAGTATTCCTTTACAAAACAGGAAAAATGTGAACTTGTAGTAGCTTAGTTAAAAACATAAGGCTATGCAACACCCTTTATTGAATGATATTTCTGGACCATATGCAAAAAGTAGTCTTGAGTAGAGGAAAATACTGATTCGTTTATGGCACTTGATATTGATTCATTCATGGCGCTCCTGCACTCTTCTACTTATTTTCCTAATTATCTTAATACAGGTAGGAATCTCTCTTCCTTGATGGAAGAGGAAGCATTATTATAAATCGCTTTAGACTGCGAAGTTGTTTAGGCAAACAGGATTGAATAGAAGGAAGCATAAAATGTGTGCAGATAAACTCATCCATATTGATGAAGGATCTTAAAACAGGAAGGAAACATTAACCTGGTAGGGACTAGAATGAGGCATGACTTTTTATTAATGGACCCTGAATGTATGAAGACAATATACTCTGTAGGATGGATTCCTATAAATAAGATCTCTTAGACATGGGGAGTAGATAGGACATACTTATAATGGGATTTGTGAATTGGAAAGGATGAGAAAATGTAAGATGAAGATGTTGAGATAATTGGTTGAGACTTTTAAAGAACTGTTTGAGAAGAAGCATGTTGAAAGTAGAATTCAGTGCTCTTGGGAAACACTGAAATGCATAAAGTAAAGCATTAGGAAGGAGATATGAGAAGAAAAGCACACTTGGAAATATAAAGTTTGATGCAGCAAAAAAACAATGAAACAAGACATTAGATTCATGAAGATTTATGGCATTGGAAGAAGTTGACATTCAGATTATGAAGTTTTAATTAGAAGAATAACACTCCTCACTTTCTGTTTGTCAGTTTGAAGACTTGGTTGTTCTTTAGGAGACATTGGTTTCCTGAGATCCCTCACTTGGCTCCAGTTTGAAATGTAAATGTACATTTAGTGTAGAGGTCATCTTGAATAATTACAAGCTGTTACTTTGCTATATGGTTCTGTGCTGGAACCGCATGTTCTTACATCCTTGTTCATAATGTGTTAAAGTAGACTGTTAGAGTAGAACAAGATTTTGACTTGTCTTTTTACAGGAGTGGAATGTTCTCATGCTTGACTCTTTCTCTGTGTTGTTTAAAGCAAGTCTTTAAATGTGAAACTGGCAACTTTTACCTTAACTTCCTTTTTAACATAGAGATGGAGTGATTGTCAGTATTGTACTTTGAGGCAGTAGTTCCTGAATTGGAAAACAAAGTGGAAAAAAAAAAAAAAAGACCTGCTTAAATTAAAGATTTAACCAATACAATTTTTAGACATTGCACTTAGTATTGAGGAAAAATATTTATTTCTATTGAACAGGGCTTTAAACTATTACTTCATCAAACTTTTTTCATTATTGACAAAGAAAGGGGAGAAGAATTACCCTCTCATATGCCTGAAGGTCTGGAGTGGACAGATAGTTATTGTTCTTCTGTATTCTTGCCACAGTGCTATCAGGAACTAATACAACAAAAACAAAACAAAACAAAAATACACCGAAGTTTACATTATTTTTAGTGAATTGATTCATTTTTTAGATAGAAAATGACTGACAGGGTAGAATGGCTTAGAGATCTTGAGCTTGGCAGAGTAAGGTTTAAATTTGGGGATGAAGGTTTGGTGAACTACTTGAAATGCCAATATTGAATCATGATTTGAGTAGTACAAGTCCCAAGATCTTGCTTAGGTGAGACCCAAGCAAAATGCAGATGCCTCTCTTCTCCTGTTGGATTGGTGTGTTAAATATAATATCTGTTAATGCTCATATAATATCTGTTCTTGTCTTTTAGCAGCTGCTGTATTTATCAGTAGTTAGTCTTCTGATATTGAAGCAAACTTCCACTTTAAACACTGAGAATATCAGAAGTTATACAGGGCGCTTTAGTCATGTTTAAAATAGATACTTGGAGCAACATAAGTCATGATTGAACAGTTGGCCATTTTGAAAGAAATATTGAAGAACAAGTGTTTACCTACCAAGTGAAGAACCATTCTAAAGAATAGAAAAATCTGTTCTCTCCCCTTTGTTTAAGACAAAACTGCACCAAAATGAGATTTTTCTGTGAGGTATTAGAAAAGCTTGCTAATAGAAAAGAAGAGAAACAATTTTCCCAGGCAGCATATCATCTTCCTTGTTGTCTAGCTTATCTTTGAATAGTGTTTACAACCACTGTTCAGTCTGGAAAGGTGATTATACTTAAAGCGAAAGTCTTTATGAACTCTGGAAGTGCCTTCCTGCCATACTTTTCTAGCTTACTTTCAAGAGCACAGTATGTGTGCTGCTGTATATGCCAGTAATGCTGATTTTCTAACAGAATATACCAATAAATATTACTTTCTCTTTATGTCTATGTTAACAATACATTAATCATAGATAAGTTAGCTGTAGTTAGCTCATTTTTCTTCAAGTGTTTACAGTGAGGAGGATTTCCATTTGGTATTACTTCATTGAAATTGGATTATTTCAGTGGAGTTGGTTATGGTGTGTTTGTGTCCTTCAGTATGGGTTCTGGTTGCCATCAATATGTAATGCGTATTCTAAATAAGCCACAATATCTTTCTTACAGTATTGGTAGTACTAATAGTCATAGATGTTCCAAAAGCAATAGAGTTGACAAGATACAGAAACTATCTAAAATACTGATTTTCTATCTCTAAGTTTTTTCTTCAGTCTTGAACTTAATCCACTGTTACTTGATCCTTACTGAATATTCTGATGGACAGGAATAACATCTGTGTTTTAGCTTTTTATGTACTTGTGACTTCATTGATATGCTTTTGTTCTTTGAGGGCTAGCACAAGCACTTAGATCAGAGCAAGGCAGCGTCAGCCACGGTCTTGGGAATGTTGGTGTTTGCTATTTATGTTTGTGCTAAATGTATTGGTGAATAAAATTGACACAGAGCCCAAGTACATAGAGTTTCAGTTCTGTTATGAAATGTAGTAGATGCAGATAGTCTTTGTTCTCTATCTGCCATCAGAGAACCTCTGTGTTCATTATTGAGTTTCTTGAAGACATGAAGAAATAGACTACAGATATGCCATTGGGGTAGGATAGTACTGCCTGATCAGTATCTGCTGCTTGATTAGAGTACTGCTTGATCAGTACATCAGAGTCAGCTTTAAGACTCCTTTGTTAGTATAATAGCTGTGTAGTGCTAATAAGTTCAGAAAATTAAGAGATCTATAAAAACTACATTGATTCTGGTCATGGAACTGTTTTCTGGAATCCAGTGAAAGGCAAATAACCAAATAAGTGAATTGACTTTTGTAAGTAAGAGAAGGCATCAAATAACCAGACGCAATCAGATGGATTAATTACGTTTTTTCTTCTGTTACAACATAGCCAATATTCCAAAGGATTGCTAGGCTTCATAAAAAGCAGTGGACTTCTGTTTGGGTTACCCAGGTTTTACTGCTATATATGGCTGTATTTTTATTAGCACGCCACACTGAACAATAGGAGCAGACATATAGTTAACACAGATTGTAAAATGTTCATGCTATATGTGTTTTGGGAAATTCTGATGGCTGTTAGTTATCGTCCTGTTCTGTGAATAGAACATACATCAGCTCCTAATGTACATCTAGCTATCGGGCCTTGCTAGGAGTGTGAAGTAACACTTTGGAGACATACTTTGAGCAACAGGTTTAGGCTCCACAGAAGAAGTTGACAGCAGAAGATCTAGGCAAGATCTAGGCAGCATGGAAAATCAATAGGAAAACTAGTCAACAAAACAAACTTGAGTAGATGAGTTATAAATATATCTGCTTTAATGAACAACAAAAAAGGCACTCTAGCTTTGGATATTGCCTTTAGAAATTGGTATTTTTTTTCAGAAGGAACAGCTTTATTTAATTTTATCAGATTAAGAAATATTTAATTTCATCAAATGGAGAAACCAACATGTTATCCCCTTCTACTGTTAGTAGTATCCAATTAAATTCCTTCTCAGTTAAATACTTCTGTGCAATATCAAACTGTATTTATCCATATGATTATAGTGATGATTGTGAAGACTTGTACTATATTTAGGATTTGACTTGACATTTTAACTGTGGCTTGTCTAAAGTCAATGTCATAAATTTAAAAAGCTTCTTAATCTCACGCAAATATGCTTATATTTAAAGTCAAAGTAAAATTCATGAAAATAACACTGGTATGTTGACAACAGCATTTTTCTTCCCACCAGAGATTAGCTTGTAAGGAGTGTTCTAAAAGGTGATCAGTTAAGACACTTGAAAATGCCGAATACGTTTTTGTGATGAGTGGTGTATTTGTGTAAAATAAACCTGTTCTGCAGTTTTGACTTGCTTCCACTCACTTTTCTTACAGAAAGAACATTTTGCTTTGCAAAGCCAGTGTGGAGAGAGAGATACTGGAAACTTGGAGCACATGGTAAATAAGGTGGCTTGAATTCCTAAGCAAAACTGATTTCCTATGGTTTCTTTAAATAAGTGTGAGGATGTTTTATAGCACGAAGAACAAAATGCTTGTCTGTCCAAGTCAATAACTGTTGCATTGTGGGTTTGCCGTCCATTAAGTTGAATGAATCAATAGGACTTCAAAATACTGTATTTCCTAAATAGTTTGGCTGACTAATTTAATCACATAATCGCTAGAACTTTAAAGTTCTTGTTGAATAAAATAACAAAGCACAGAAGTGCTGACAGACACTTTGATAGTCTGTTTTGCTTCTTCAATTTGAGTTCAATTCTAACTTTGCAACAGAAGTTACGAGGTCAACTTTGAGTAGTTATTAACATTTACCATGTAATAGTGATTGGAATTTTCAAGTTCATGTTTCTTTATACCTAGGATTATTTCAGAGATCATAGACCTTTCATTTTCATCAAAGGTTTAACAAGAATGGGAACTGTGGGTTCCATACATGAAATATGAAACTGTTTATTTCTTCTATGTGCTTAGAAAGCCATGAATGGAAGGCAACTTACCTGCGAAGCTGAAGAGCTACAGGAACAACAGAGTCTTCAGCATATATATCCTGTCTATCAGCACACATATTACAAAAATTGGAGCAGCAGACACCCTCAAAGCTTGGGACCTGGGAGAGTCTACATCAATCCAAGGGAGCATTACGTATGATTCCACATGCAGATGCTAACTTTAAGATAGGAGTTTTTTCACACTTGTTGACCATACAACCAATATGGTTTGTTGGCTTTGATCTCTAAAAGATTTTTTTTTTCTTGCGGAAATAAATTGCATAGCAATTTTGTGTAAGTAAACCCTATGGAATTTGTGACTTAATTTGATTCTAATGTTTGGTATGTATTTCTTTTAGTAGTTACAGTACAACATCAGCCTGCCAAACGAGGAGCGCGACCTAGCTTCATTAACCTTCATAGCCTTAAGATGTATATACTACAGTTCATTAGGTTGACCCATGACCAAGTGTGGTTAGGTTGTTGCCCTAGTTATAAGTGAGTATTCTCTCCCTAAACAGATGTTATGAATTTGCCTATGTAAAAATGAGTAAAAGGCCAGCAAGAGAACTGAATTCCAGGTGACCTAAGTAGTCACAGGCTATCAGGCAGTTTTTTGCATCTTGGAAAGCCTGGGATAATTACCATTTTGGCTGGCCTTAGCAATTGATTTCTCCACTATCTCTACCTCTCCCAGTCAAATAAGCAACTAGACTACCTCTCAAGTACTGATTTACTGTTTCATAATGTGTTGGGGGTCTTCCCACCTTGCAAAAACAGACATAATTTTGTTATATCAGGAATTTTGTGTTCCATGTTATTTGCATCCTGGCTGTCAGTTGATGTACTTTCTGGTTATAGTTTCAGAGTAGGTCTACATGAAATTTAGTTGCAGGAAGCAGATTTAGACTGATAAAACTCAAGACTATTTAGCCATTTTATCAGTTAAGTGTTTCAGAGTTTGCTCTTGCTTGTCAATAAATATATTTCATGTTCTTTGGTTTCTTCTCAATCTGTGATAAAACTATTGCCATGACACTTTCTTATGCCTTGACAAGAAAAGGAAAGCTTCAGTAGTCTTCAGGTAGTTTTCAGTGCTGTTCCTTCATCTTAAACAGTACTGTGAAATAACTGGTCAATGTACTGATGTTACCAGTGCTAGGTGTCCCAGATCATGTCTTATGAGTGTGAGTAATGGTTGAAAATCATGCTCAGGATCTTCTTACAGTAAATTTTCTTTCAGAGTAAAATACTCTGCAAGTAATATATATATATATATATATATATATATATATATATATATATATATATATATATATAGTATATATATATATATTTACCAATGCCAAAATGAGCTCATGGGACAATCTTGAAGTTTAAGGTAGCAAGAAATAAGATGCTGACTGAAGCTGTTTTGGAGAAACTTACGCATATGTACAGACTAAGAATTTTGTCGGATGCCTTTAAGACAAAACATGAGGTATGGCTACGTCACACTGAACTAAGTTGTTACAGATTAAACATAACATCTGTAATATCAGTGTTTTTTCTTGCAGACATGATTTGATTTTTGAGACAGAAGACTCCCCATTGCAGAAGCAATAGAATTGAAGCCTTGTAGAGTTAAATGTGCTGCAGGCAGACTGCTTTCAGAAAAAAACGTATTCATCTCAACTGTAGTACTGTTAATGACATCACTACAATAGGATTACGTAAATGCTTGTAGTTTGGTACAGGCAGTAGCTAGAAGCTGATTGTTTAGATGCCCGTTTTCTGGGCACTAATCAGGCGTTAACTGTTACCTTGCTAAGCAACTTGCTTTTATATGTGGATGAAGCTGACAGCTGAAGGTATGACAAAGCAAAATTTGGGGAAGAACCTGTTTCTTGGGAGCTTTCTTTGGCTATTCTCTTGTGGACTGATGAGCATATTCATTTAAATTCTGAGCAACTGTTCCCAACTTTGAGGCCTGCTGCTGTATTTGAGACCTGAAGAAGGGCTTGTACACCCCAAAACTGTTTCCAATATAACCTTGCTTCTGGTAATTGGACCAATATTACTGAGCAAGACTTAATGCAATAAATGTGTTGAAAGTGCATTACAGGGAGGTTCAAAACTGCTGGTGTAGTAATGCTTACAGTAAATTCTTTAGTTGAATATGATACTGAAAAGCTAGTAACTTCCTTTTATGATGACATGGAAAAAAAAACGGAGTTTAGACATCTTTGTTCTACTTCCTTTTTCTTAATTGCAGATGCATTTTGTTTTGAGGAGTTGAGATGGGGGATGAAGGAGGAAGGGAGGGAGAATGTTGGCAAAAAAAAACATTTTCTAGTTATTTCTAAATTATTTGTAGAAATGTAAGATTAGCTCAAAGAAAAATGTAGTCTGCCTATGTTGCTCAAAACAGCAAAATGTTTTGTCAGAAAAAAGTTTGAACTGTAAACTCTCCATCAGCATGTACTTTGCCCTAAAGTAGTTAAGGCAATGTTTTAACATAATTATTACCTGTGAGAGGATTTTTTTTGTAATATATTCAGGGACATTTAGAGTATTAAGTCTTCTGAAATATTGCCTAGTGTGGCTAGATGTTGGGGAGAGGGTATTTTTGCATAGAATTCTCTGAAGATAACAGGAGAATGCTAATTAGGATTGCACAAAAGATTGCACACAGAAGTGAGTTTGATCTGCTTTTTTAAGGCGTAGAAAATGTCTTTTTATTTTTGTATATCTTTAAATGTATTTGGATTTTAATTTGAATAAACATATGAAATATAAGTTTTTATATGTTGTTTAGATTTAAGATTAAATGTACCCATTTTCTTGCCATGATATATTTCTTCATGTTTCTTTCTCTGGTTCTATATGTGGAGCATGTGACTTTTTCTAGCAGTACTACTTTTGAATACCTGTGGTATTGGATGCTGAAGCGAGATGTCCTGACAACGGTTGTTTTATTTAACAGGAGGCTTATGGTACTTGGTGAGAACTTTGAGCCTGCAGTCCATTTACTGAGCTCTGAATTATCTATATATCTGTGCATTTTACAATTGCATTTGTTCTATGCATTTAAGTGGGATAATGCGTGAGCTTGTAAATCACTTGCTGATTCTTGATTGGGTGCATGGTAACTGTTGATTTTGGGATGACAATTGATTTTCACTTATTGGTGTACCTGATATTTTTTTTGGGGGGGGGGGGGGGGCAGATACTGCCATGTTTTGTGCCAAAGGACAAGAAGAGGGGTAGGGGAGAAAACCAAAACTGGCCAAATAGGAAGCTGATGCATATGTCCACAGAACTGTCAATAACCCAATTTGAGGCTCTCTTTGAAGTGCCACTACCCTTCTCTGGAGTAGTGAAGAGGGTAGTGATTGTTGGGAATTACTGTACATCTGGATAGCACTTGCTCTCTCCGGATTGCTTCAGTTCTACTAGAGCTTGTATATCATTATCTCATCCTGATTAGTATCAGAAAATATACACGCTTCATTAGAGGTATTCTTGAAACCTTTCAAATAACTTTGAAATAATTGTCTTAATTACTAAGTGTTCCTATAAATCCTGTAAATTAACAGACTAACACAGCCTTGAGGTTTTTTTCAAGCATGTTGACCTCTAATGCTAACAACCGTGTGCTTGATTTCTAAGTGCAGATGAGGGGAAACTTCTGGATGTCTATACAGACCCACAAAACAAGGCCAGCTCTTCTGTAAGGCTGTAAATTGGGAAAGTCACTATTTGAAATAAACTGGTCAAAAGATAAGAGATGAAATTCAGCTTAAATGTAATATGAAATGTAATATGTTTAACTCTTGAGTTCTTGGTGCATTACTAATTAATAGTTGTTTGCATCTTCTGGATTTTCCCTTCCAACAATTTTATCTTGTACCTAGTCCCCAAACTGAAATCTGTGATACAGACAAGAAGTTCCCAAAGGTAGCTTTTTATCTTCCCATCTGTGACACTGTTACTAAAATGCTTTTTGTTTGTAAAACATTAAGTGAGCATACGGAACTAGTTGCTCTACCTATTTTTTCTCATCTTTAGTTGAAACAATAAATATCAGGACAAAATTGTGGTGCCTTTCCGGTAGGCCTGTGCAGTTGCAAAAAGCTGACAGTTACTGCCAGGTACGTGGGCAGTGCTACTACCCTCATTAGGTCTAGTTGATTGTCTGGCATAACTACGGAGGGGTTTTCTATTTGTGCAGTGAGTATACACTGAGTAATAGAAAGCGTTAGGACTATTAAGTCTTGACAGCCGCACACAACTTGAAGTCAATGTCTTTGGTCTCTGAGAAGAGCTTTCCCCTGCTTTTTGCTTATGAGCTATTTAAGAGAATAGTGCATGTACTGTGAAGTTGCTTGGGACCAAAGAACCTAAAACACTTTATATCCCAGACTGTCAACCTTTAAAAAAAAACACGTGAAATTCTAATGTGCCTTGAAGTAATCTGTTGTTAAACTTGTACAAGAGAGCCTAAACTTTATTTTAGCCTTTGTGAAATCTAAAGATGTACAGTTTAATAGGTGAGTGAAGTGTTGGTGCATCTCAGTCAGGATCTTGCTCAAATTTTGTATATCAGACTACAAGACAATGTCCAGGAACCAGCAACAAGTTTGTTTTATTTCTCGTCGGTTTCAAACTTGTTCTTTGTCGGGATTGTCACTCACTCATTTTTGCCTTTAATAGCTGTGTCTCAGAAATGTATTCAGCTGTGACATTTCATAACGAGTCAGACATGTCTCTGAAATTTGTTTCAGTGGACTTTTGGTGATAAATGAGAGTAATAGTCTAGACAGAGAATAGATGTTTCCGTAATTATACATCTTGTCATGATGCCACTTCTCCCCACTTGATTGTGTGATGTGCACCTTAGGATGCAAGGGTAAACTGAGGAAAGAAAACAAGCCTTATAGCATCAGAATGGGGTGCCTTCAGTAGCTGAAGATGATATTGCAACAGACTTTGTTCATTGAAATATATTCAGCAGTTCTTGTCTGTTGCAGGTATAGTAGCTGTGAGTCAGCTGAGTTTCCACACAAAATGGATAGGACAGCAGGTATTTTTGGTTAGTATGTTACTAGTGTGTTTTCAGAGGGGTGGGTGGGAGGGAAGTGTGCTATTTCAGCTTCAACTGTGTACTTGCTTCGTGTCACTGTGAGAGAGATCCATGCATGATGTCTGTTTGGTCTGTGTTGCTGATTTTCTCCAGAATGCCTCAATTTCTCTGCAAGTGTTTAATAGATTTCACGATGCTCTTCTCTCTGTCAAGTAACTAATTTTTATCAATTTTTTCCAGGTATGAGAAAACAAACAGGTGATGGTGGTAGTCTGCAGTTTTAGTCTCTTGGACCTCTGTAACTAAGTGCAATGGAAGCTTCAGAGATTTTGTTACTTAAAAATGTTGCTGAAAAAATGATTGTTTAAAGCTCTGGCAGACTTAAAAAAAAAAAAAAAAAAGTGAATCTGTTTTCAAGTTGTACATTTTAATTCTTAATATTGTATTTGTAATTGCATTTGTTGTTTTAAAGGCATGTATAGAATCTGAAATGATTTAAATGGAGGGAGAAACCTTCCTGATTACCAGGTTCACATGAATAAAACATGAACAAAACTACATGAATAATTTGAATTGGGAGATATGTCTGGAGATGATCTAGTCCAACTCTCCACTTGCATCAGAGTTACATCAGATTGCCCAGAGCCTTGTTCAGATGAACTTCAAGCAACTTCATTTTCCAGGCTCTGTACAACCTTTTCTGGTATATGACTACCATCATAGTGAAAAACTTCTTGAAACAAGAATTTCACTTACTGTGACTTCTCTGCCTCGTGCACAGTGAAGACACCTCTGAGAAGAGCTTGGCTCAGTCTTTGCTGTAACACCCACCCATGTTCAATAGCTGAAGACAGCAGGTAGCTTCTCACACCCCTCTGAACAGCCCCAGTGCCCTCGGCTGTTCGCTGTGCACCATGTGCCCCAGCTCCTGATCTCTCCATGGCTCCCCCTGGGAATTGTCCCAGTTTGGCAACATCTGTCTTGTACTGGGAGGGTTAAGGCTGGACAGTACGCTGTGAGGCCTCACAAACACTAAAAATAGTGAAGCGATCATCTCCCTTGACCTGTTGGCTACAGTGGTAGTTACAAAGCCCCATAGGCAGTGAGCCTTAATTGCTGCGAGGGCATGCTGCTGATGCAAGTTGTTACTCACAAGGACTCCCAGGTCCTCTTCTGCAGAGGCCAGCTCTTGCTCTCTGCTTTGTCTCTATTCGTGCGTTTTCCGAAGATAACAATTGAGTAAAGTTTCTGTAGCTGAAGAGTTGAATCCTGCTGTATACTTGGTTTAACGTGTGTACCATGCATATACTCAAGATAGGTAGTTGTCATAAACTTGGACCTTGATGTTAAAAAAAAAAAAAAAAAAAAGAGTTGGCTTTCATAAAGGGTGAAAAGTTGCTTTGTGTGCTGGTTGACACTGGATTTCTAGTTTTCTTGCTGTCACATTGCAGGCAGCACACTTTGCTGCCATGGTAATGAATCAAAGGTTACCTGCAAGCCATACAACTGTGGTAGGTGCAGCTGGAGATTAGCTTATTTTCTTTGTGCCTTTAAAACTACTTAATTAACTCCAGAGACCTCTCCAGCTACGACATTTAATTAAAAAAAAAAAAAAAAAAAAAAAAGAGAGATAAAGGAGCAAAGATGCAGTCACTATATTGTTCCTGTTTGTTCATAAATTCTTTGTAAGGACAAAATCACTTTAGTGCGTCATCACATAGTATGGGTCTTTGTCACATCTGTAACAGGATAACTTCTTGTAATGATACTGACTTAGGAATCTAACTGTTCATTTCCCTGTATCACAGGTTTGTATTGGGTAATTGATTTGTAACTAACACTTTTTACAGGACTGGTGTCTCCAGTTTTCAGGAAGGTGCCCCTAACTTGTTAGGTATGTACAACTCCTTGTATGATAAAATCATTTTGCTCATGGAATCCTGGGATCTGCCCAACTGCTGCATTCAGAGGTGGAAGGGGAAGGTATCTGAAAGACACTGCAGCCTGGCACAGTGAGTTCTGCTGTCCTGCAAGTGTCCTTGACTACTGGAAGAATTTCGCGCAATCTATACTGGGTTAAACCACAGGTGGATTTTGCCCTCTGAATCAGTGGAGCATTGAGATTAAGGGTTTGTGGGAAAGGGAAGCCATACGAAGGGCCAAGGGTTACGACTGAAAAGAAGACTGTTTGCTGTATGTCAGAATAAAGACTGATCTACCTCCTCATATGTGACAAGTGTAATTTATTTAAGAAGAAAAAGAGACAATGTGTTAAGCACACACGACCTCACCTCCTCATCCTCCCCTCAAAGAAAACAGCCCCAGGTAGCAGCATAGTGGGATTTGGTAACAAATTATGATTTATTAGCTTCAGAAACACTTTAAGGGGGGAAACACAATCTACTTCAGAACTGTATCACTTTAAATTGTGCTTCTTGTATTTTTTCTTAGCTGTTGATCCACTCTGCAATTTCTGGAAACAGAAGACTGTTTTGTCTTGACATATGAGGAAAGTTCCTAAATGCTGTTTGCTGTTTAGGGTTAGCATCTCAGTACAATCTGCAGCAGAAACTTCCATCACATTTGCAATGCTCACACTTGGAAGACTGCAGCTGCCAAACTTCACTAAGGCTGCCTAAAACTGACAATGCAAAGAAGCTTGTAAATACTATGGTAAATGGTGGAAAATGACAATTAGTTCTATATGGATTGTTAAATATCCTAATGTACAAACAGACTTATATTGGAAAATCAGGTAATTTTTATGAACCTGGGGAAAGTGCTGTCTGAATGGACAGCAGCAAAATCAATGATGTCTGCTGGATTACCCAAGGTATAAATGCAGAGAGGCTACTTTTTTTTTTTTTTTTTTTTTTTTTTTTGCTTTAGGATTGTTATACTATGTGTCTCTCAAGCCTTACAAAATGTTTATTACAACTTTAATATTTTTTGTAATCATAGCTTTATCTGTAGAAAAATCTAAGTAGTGACCACAGCTACCAGAGAGTTCAAATGCTTTTGTCTGTTTTAAGTAATATGTTGATTAAAATCCACTTCCCTGTTTTAACAAATGCTTGAACTCTGAAACATTTGAGTGGGGGAGGTGGGCATGTAAAAAATGCCCCAGTGAAATCTTCTGGGACATTTTACTTTAATGTAAGAGTAACAGGATATATCAGGCTGTGAAAATACCTTTCCCTGCTCTCACATCTAGTTGCTCTTCGATTCACAGACTGACATTGTTTCATCTGTAACGCTGTTTTGTGCCCATAGCTTTCATTGAAAGACTAAGCACCTGATAACTATTGGCTAGGGATGGCGTGATTTCCAGGTTACAGGTGTATTTGATAAATCCATACCAGTTAAGTCTTATGATGAATTTGCTGTCAGTTTGCAGTTTTCCTTTCTGGAGTCTCTTATCCTCTGAGTGTATCTATACGCAATGCCTGTAGTTCTCCCTTGTGCTTCGGTGTACTGGATTAAAAATTGTGCTCTTTGCTGGTAATGTTTATCTATTGCATGTAACCACTGTAAGAGACAAATAGCTCCTGAGCCACCTTCTCTCCTACTTTGTCCTGAATGCTTAGGCTTTTAAATTACTTACCAAATAGCCCTCATCGAATCTCACACCCAATATCTATATCTAAGGTAGTAGTGTTGTGGAACTGTAGAAGAGTAGCTTTTTTCCTACATTCAGACACATGGGAAACAGCATGTGGTTCCTTAGCTGCATGTAGTTCCTTGGTCACATGCGGTGGCATTGTACATGTTCCCAGGGGCTGGCAGGGTAATTAACCTGATTTCAACTACTTGAAAGGCTATTTTTGCTGAAGGAGGATACATAATATGAACACTGAGGCATTAGGATGAAATTAATTCCATCAGAGTGGCCAGGAAGTCCTGAAGAAAAGACTGCTATTGCACTTGAAATCCTACCAATTAGTGCTCTGAACTCCTTGGGCATTGCTTGTCTCACTGGTTGGTAAGCTGCTAGTTGAACAGAGCACCTCAAATTTAAGGCAGGTGTTGCTGGGAATGTAATTGCTTGTTTGCTCCCACCTGCTACTTGCTATACTCTTCTGTGGTTTTCACAAGGGTGCTGCTGTGTGGTGAGTAGTGACTTGTGATTTAGAAAAAAAATATTTGTCTGATATAAATACTTGGTGTTCACTAGCAACAGGGACGTGAAGCTAGTAGTTTTAACAACAATGGTATCTTTGTGTGAGATGTTATTTAAATAGTATGTATCAGAAAATGAAACCCTATGGTACTGTAACTTGCTCGCACAGCTCTGCTGTTTAGAGTGCATGGAGGGGAACCAAGTGAGTTTTCCTTCCCACTGTTGCTAGCATTTTCTGCAGTAGATGTAGATAAAGTGAAGAACAGGGGTTATCCAGCACCGCACAGGTCTGCAGGGTTCTGTGACTCACCCTGTCAGGGACAGGGGAGCTGGATATGGGTGCTGTCAGTGCTCTGCTGTGGTTCAAGTTGCTCTGATGTGACTGTGGGAAGAGTCAAAGGCTGCCAGATTCTGCTTGTCTGCTAAGTGGTCGCACATTCTTTCTCCTATCTACTGTGTGAGGCTCATGGGGTCTATGGTAGGAGGTGAAGTGTTGGGAGAGGAGCCCAAATGCCAAGGACTGCTCTGAAACCAGTTTTTTTCTGATGGAGTTGTGTTGTTTCATATAATGTTAAGGTGTTTTCTAGAAAAGAGAGAGAGCTCAGTACCCTCATTAAACTGTTTTGGGGGGAGAAAGCAGGGCTTTTGTCCCTGCACCAGTTAATTTAACAGAGCAGAAAAACTTAAGTAGGGGATGTTGAGAGCCAGGCTGGAACAAACTAAGCACTACTAATTCCCATGTTGAAGCATCCCTGTACAATGAAGATTGAGTAGGGGTCTGAAGGTGGGATTTGGGGTTGTTGTGGTATTTTGGATTTCTTCATTTTTCTTGTGTTTGCTTTGGAATCCCCATTAACGGCTCTCATTTTACTAGCTGACTGTCCTGAGGCCTTGTCAACTTATAAAATAGCTATATGTCCCTAATTCATTGAAGAATGAGAAGGTACTTGCAACTTAAAACTTCTTGAACATCAAAAAATCTTTCCAGACCAAGTATAGTCATGGTAGTTCTTCTTTATTTTGTTGTTACTTGGTGGCTGTTTAAGCATCTGCTGATAAGCACATATCTCTCTGCAGCTCTGAAGCGTCAGTGTTTCACTGCTGGGTGAGTTATTAGATATCTTGAATGTGCTTCACAAAAGGTACAGAATGTCTTAGACTCTTTTCTGTGTTGGAAGATCCTAAGGTTTAGGTGCTACTGTTTCTTATTACTACAAAGTAGGAGGTATCAGAAGCATGATTAAACCAGGCATTGGGGAAAACTTAAAAACAAATATAGCATGTTGTAGCATGATGAGGAATAACTGGCACCTCCACAGCATCCCAGCTCTTTTCTAGCAAGCTTGAAATGAGTCACCATGTGACTAATGAGCTACAAGCCCACTAGCAGAAGGCCAGCTAAGCACTGGTCAATACAAAGTCTGCCAGTTGCTCGAGCACAGCAGAAGTTAGGCAAACAGATACTGTCTTCTAAAAATTGCAGCCTGAGCACTCAGCTGTTGTTGACAGATAATTTGAAATCTGAGGGTTTGTGGTTTTTTTCTCTTTATGAAACTAAGCTCCACAAATCAATGTTGCTATGGAGAAGTGCCATGTAATCATCAAGGGCAGACGACAAACTAATTAATTGTAGAAATCCAACTGTAGTACTGATGATACCCCTGGGACATAGAACAGTTACTATTAAATTCAAATGGGTGTTTTCAGGAAAACCAGCATTTCCTTGAATATACTATAGTGCTGGATCAACTGTGACAAATGGAAGTTGAGGTCATGATGTGTGTGTAACCAGTGATGCGGATGCCCAGCTACTTATGCCTGAACAGGCACATCTGCCTTTTGTGCAGATGTGGAGAAAGGTCCAGTTTTGCCCAGAAACATGAATGCATGGGTTTGAGTCACAAACTGTTTAGTTGAAGATGTGTAAAAACTGTTCTTTGATATTTTATTATTGGTCTAGATGTAATATTTCAATGAAAGGAATTTGCCGATTACAATATGGTTTTTTATGTAATGGCTTTCCCTCTTCTTTCTCTTTTACCATATTCAGTTTTAGCTAGGAAAATCCTTAGTCCTGTCTTCCTGTTCTGAGCTGCTTGAAAAAGCGTAATATTAAGCAGCAGTCTTTAAGATGTTTAAATAGAGGCATTACTTCACAAGAAAGGAAGAAAAACAGTTCTGAAAATGCATAAAGAAGTTCAACTAGTTTGGGGAACTGCTTATGAAGTATGACTTGCAAAGGTTTTAAATCTTGTTAGAATGAAGTCACTGATCACATCAAGGGCATGGTGCAAATCTCAAGAGGCTGGAGAAAGAGGTAAGAGATCAAGTTGTTTTCAATTTAAAATAGTTACAGTTGTTAAAGGATAGCAATTCAGCATGAGAGGCATCATTTTCTGGTTCTGATGGCTGAGAGAAGAGGAAGGTGGGAGATGCCAGAAACTGCATGTTGGTAGTGTATCTATCAGAGAGGAATTGGATGCCCTTTCAGTGTACTCTGTGCATCTCAATGTGTAATCTCATCAGTCGGGGCCAAAAAGGGCAGAGAGCCTGTGTTACCTCATGTTCAGAGACTCGTTTGAAAGGAAGACCCAAGCTTTCTTAAAAGGATGCGGAGATGTGTCCTTACTGGATATAAATCTAAAAAGGCAATTGTCATGCTTGGCTGGGCCTGGTCAAATCCCCCGCACCTCAGTAAGAAATGTTAATCTGTAGTACAGCAGGGCCTGGCTTTGCAGTGTGGAAGAATTGGGAAATTAGCATTTCTGAATAATTAAGAGTTCCTGCTAATCAGACGTGTGAGAACTCTTTTGCAGTGCCATGGTATGTCAAGAGGGACACTAGTAAGGCTCTTCCAGGTGCAGGATAAACTGAGAGTTTACCTACACTTGCCAAAGGTGCATTTCAGCAGCTGCTTTAAGTGCTTGAAGCTTCATTTCCAATTCAGAAGGTGGATTTGTAAATGCCTAATGAGATGGGTCTGCTCTCCAGCTGCATGTGCAGCTACAAGTACAGCTGACCTGTCTCAGCTCTCGGGTGGCTCTGAGGAGGAAAGCAGGGCACTGATGAGGGAGCTTGGCTGTGTTCCTCCTCTCCTTGGGTGGGTGGGGAAGGGAAACTGCAGTGGGGTGCTGGAGCCTGCTGTGGGCTGCCCTCGAACCTTAGGGAGGACAGACAGCCTTCTGAGGAGTGTCTTGAGCAGGTGCCTTGACTGGACTGTGGTGACTGGGGGGAAGTGTATTTAAAGGAAGAGTAGGCCTTCTGTGTGTGGTACTGCTGGGCCGCAGCTGGGAGCCCTGGATGGTGTGTGTGCAGTGATGGGCCTCAGGTGGCAAACCTGTTGTGCTCCTGACCTTTTCTGCAAGGGGAAGGCCTGGCCCTCATTGTAGTGAGGTTACTGGACTGGATTAACTAGCAGTTTGAACCAGGGGAGGGAAACACTGCTCTCTCAAGACTGTTCATCATATTAGTGCTTGAAAAATAAGTGCATTTGTAGTGCAACGCAGCTACGGGGCGCATGAGGAGAGATGGCATTAGCAGAGCAGCAAACCCTCCAAGTTGTAGGTCATCCTGCTTCTAATAAATTGCTTTGACATTGAAAGAAAGAACAGCAAATGCCTATTTCTACTAGTTGTCTTGTTTTTACCTAGTTGTTGAAGTAGTGCTGAAGGGAGCCCTGCCAAGGGAAGCTCATTTGCGCAGGATTGCTGTTGCTTATCTGTAGCAGTGAGCTCAAATATTAGAGCAGCAATTTCTGGTACAGCACGAGGAAGGATGGTGCTCAGGATTGAGGGAAAAAACTATTGGAGAGTGGAGTCATGGAAAGACTTTTGGTAGTTCAGTCATACCCACTACATATGGATGCAGATAAGTAAGTAACAGATGAGAAAATCTGCAAAAGGCGGCTCTTTATGGATAAAGAAAGAACAGTAACAGAAGTCAAACCAGCGTGGTATGAAAATGAGTATAAGGAACTGGGGAAACTGCAGTGCACCTGTGCTGAACAGTGGGTTGAAAGGGTTTAATGTTTCTATTGACCATCGAATAAATCTGAGGCTTCCAACCAAGGTGGAAGTGCTAGAAAGCATATATCTAGGGGCTGATAGCACATTGGTGCTGCCAGAAGAGCTCTGAGTTGAAAATGAGATATTAGCTCTTCTAGGTGAGGTAATGGAAATGTTCAACACAACCTCATACAAAGTAAGTCCTACAGCCTCATGTGATAATGATAACAATGGGAAGATGCTGTCACTGCTGTTGTCTTGTCTGAGATGCTTGTACCACTGTGACTTCTTGAGGATAAAACAATTGCATTAACATCTTGCTGCACACCAGAGAGATCCTGGAGTTCCTCCATCTCTTACCCTGATGCAACACCTTGTCTCAAAGCAGTGAACTGAAAGTTCTCAGGAATCCCTTAGATTTGGCTTTACATCATAAGTTCCTTAAAGTTTGCTCTCAAAACCAAGTAGACTTGTACTAGCAGGCAGGAAAACCTGAACTGGGCTAACCTGTATTAGCAGAAAGAAGTTGCTCACAGAAACAAGTGGAGTCATAAATACAGGCAGGTAAATATGATTTCCCCCCCCCTGCCCCCCCCCGTCCCCCCGTTAACAGATAATTACTTCTTGTTCTTGGCATAATTATAGTCATTTTACATCTTAATGTGGCAATAATCAATGTTTCCTTACCCCTCTTTCTTGAAAAATAAGAAAATTTCTTAGGAGAAAGCTACACAGGTGGTCTATTAATAAGCTTGAATCTGAAGCATTGAGGTCTTCCTATAATGAAGTGGATGTTTGAATTCTGATGCTCACCCATTAGTACAAGTATCCTGTTTACAGATGCTGCATTTTTGAAAAAGTACCCACATTTATTTTGACTGAGGAGAAAAAAGGTGCTATTTTATCCATTTTTAAAAGATACCATTTTTATAATACAGAATTCATCATATGTATTTGTTGATCACGATTGTGATCACTTCCATGGGATTACTAAGGATTCAAGTATTTTCTCCAGTGCTTGATGTCAACTGCTTAGATGGAAATTAACTCTTACTTCTACCTGTAGCTAACCAGCTTGTTACAGATTCATTCATCTTCCTGCTTTACTCAGCTTTTTCATCTCTCTTCCTGCTCCCACCACCATCCCTATCCCTGAAAAAAAAAAAAATGGCAAACTTCATCAGGTTATAGTCTTGCCAATCCAACTTTTTCGTTTATCACTGTCATGTTTTGTTGCTTTTTCATGCAAGGCATTAGTGGTTTTATTTCACTGACCAGACCTCAAGCCTTTGCTACAAGATGCTGTAAACTTCCTCTCCGTTTTGTGACTTGGCACCATAAGAAAATAAAGTTTTAAATTCTTGGTATAGATGCTGGTTTTTGAAAGAGGCTGTGCTAGTCTCCCAGCTGCTGCTTCCACCACGCAGCAAATCCAACTGTTCATCTTACTTGCTGTCAGGAGTCTAACAGATGAATCAACTCCGGTCTAATTATGCTTGCTTTGGGGGCTGTTATCTTTCAGCTGGGTTAAGGACTTGCACTGCAGCCATCTGCTCAATCCATTCACTGGGCATCAAGGAGTGCGTTTAGGTAGGAATGGGCATAGTGGGCAAGGTGGATCGCCTGTCTGGCATCAGTCTCCTGTTTGGCTATATTAGGTATGTTCAGTCTGAAATCTCTAGTCATTAAAACTTAGGCCTGATATTCATTTTCACCCAAGAATTTAAAGATGCGCTTAGTAAAATCATCTCAATAGGATAAATGCAGAGAGTTCACTGCTGCTGTCTTGACAAAGAGTGGACCCAAATTAACTAACTGTCAGTGGAATGTCTGGTCCACAAAATCTTTCTTCCAGGGAGACCAGTAATTACTCAAAGAGGGAAATAAAACATGGGCTTGAGCAATAAATATCTACAGAGTTAAATTCAGCTAGTTAAGCTGGTAGGAATTAATCTGTTAGAATCAGAAAATATTCCATACATCAGTAATTCTTTAGAGCTAAAAGCAGGTCTGCCTCTCAAAGTACAGAAATGTCACTGACATGGTAGTTTGTGAGGTTCTATGTTGCTGTACACAAGACAGAATCTGGCCAAGAAATGCCAGGCCTTGTACTAAGTGCAATCAGAAGAGGGTTGGAAAAAAATGAAATGGAGACAAATCAAGTTTCTGTGGGCAGTTCTGAACCCTTTCAGAAATTCTCATTCCTTTCCTCTCAGAGGGTGGGTGGCAGAAAAGCTAAGCATGTGTTGGTGGATCAGATTTATTCTCCATGAAGAAGCTGTTAAAAGCTCACTGGAAATTACAGAAAAGTGCTTTAGAGGACAATAGTGTCACCAGATAATGCATTGTCTGTGTAGATGTTGGGTTTGAACGTGAGCCTGCTACCTCGGAACTTGATTTAAAATCTCCTTCCCTACCAAAGAAACAAATCTATTATTTTGATTTGTGTAGGCTTGAATCTGCAACAGTCATTATCTCTCCTAAAGCTTAGCAGAAGTCTGCTAAATCAAGGGAACTCAGTATGTGATTGCTAGCATGTAGAATATGGTGGACCCCATGGGTGATACCCATGGCAACCGTGCAATATTTTATAAGTGTGAATTAGCTGTCCTTCAAAAAGTTTCCCTATAATCTCCAGTGAGCCTTTTTATTTTTTTAATTTAAATAAATCTTAGGTGAATGGCACACTTGTCATCTCTCCCACTGAATTATTTATTCACTTCCAACACCTACTTGCTCATTTGAAATCCTGTGCTGTCACGTATTCATCAAGGAAAGCTGTCTTTGTTCAGTCTGAGAGAATGCTCAGACTCTATCCATCAGCATCCTCTTCCTGGGAAAGAGGATGTTTTGGAAGAGAAAGCCCTCCTTCCCTTGACCCCTCCTTTGGTCTCCTAATTAGTTTTGGAAGCTGAGTAAAACAAGCAGAAAAATTGACACAGAGGAGTGATGGACTTGGGTTCAGAATGGAAATAGCAGTTGGGCAAGCGTGGGAGGCCAAGGCACTGATAAATTCATGTGCATCAATATTCTTGTAGAGTGATTACGGTAATTAAATAGGAATGCCAGGAAAGGAATGGCCATGAAAGAACAAGCCTGACACATAAAAATACTCTGGTGTGGCTGGTTTTGGGGATAACTGGGTAACAGTTATCCCCAAAGCCTTTGGGGATAAAATTGCTGATGTTGGGAATCTTGCTGTCTGGTGCTTTATTACTAAGTGGGTGCCCCAGAGGTTTTTGGTCTAAACTCCGACCTGGCTTTCTAGTTTTCTGCAAGTTTGTCTTGATATAGATGCATTTACTGTATTTCTGGTTTTATTGTTCTTTCTTTCTGTAATTTAAATGTTATTTAAATAGCCTGAATGTCTGTTCCAGATCATGCTATTTTCTAATGTTAATGTGATGTGTTGTCCTTGTGAGTCAGCCATGTCTGTTCTGTTTCCATTTCCTAAATCCTCATGTGACAATGAAGGAGAAATTTTTAAAATGCGTAGCTAAGTCCCTCAGGACAGTGATTCTCCCAAAACAGCCAAGTGTTCCTCCTCTCACGGAAGTGACGCTGCTGCATGAAACCATCAGGAAGAGGTCCTGGTGGATGATCTAATGAGTAGTGTTTTGTGGCCTGTTCCTGTATTTTATAGGAAGGTAGGTCCAAGAATGAGCTGTGCCTTCTTGTCATTATCCTGATGCTGAGCTCTGTAGTACCATCCAAGGGCAGAGGAAGACGAGAGCTTAAATGGTGTAGTTTAGAGGGGCTCAGGGGAGAGAAATCAAGAGGAGGAATGCCAGGCTTGATGTTCTCATTGTTTTTATGTTCTCATTTGAGCATGGCTGATCATTGCATGTGTTTGAAACTCCAGAGATCTCAGGCCATTGGTTTGAGGGAGGCTGATCTGCAGACTGGCAGCCCGCGCTGGAGGGCTGGAGATAGCCCAGGGTTGCTGTGCTGTCAGAGTGCCTGGCGCGCTTGTGGATGAAGTTACAGCATGTAAGCAGGCTTGTGGCACATTCTGTTACATGAGTAGGAGTTGAAATGAGGGCATTAATAGTCAACCATGTCAAACTGAAACTGTCAAAAGACAGGATACTTCATATTTCCTATAGTTTTTTTCCAAAGGATTCCTGCTTTATTGGGAAAGGCGATGCCATCAGTTAGGTTTTATTAACACTGAAGGTACTGTTTGTGTACTGGGCTTGCAGATAGAGGGTTCTTCATATGATTATGGTCTAAGTCTATTTGAATAAACTTAACCTAAAAAGATAGGTTGATATAATTTCCGTTTGAGCTAAAAAATCATTCCACGGTAGAACTGAAAATCAGAAAAAAAATATATAGTGGCATAACAGCATCCTAATACAGCTTCTAATTGTATTTAGTGGCCTTTTTGGTGTGCCAGGTATCCTTGCCTTGCCAAATTACAGGTGAGGCATGCCTGTAGGCAGCACTGGAAATTGGCAGATCCTGTCTCAGAGGCAAAATGCCACTCAGCAGGTGACCAGCAGTGCATTGACTCTGAACGAAGCCAGCGCTCCTGGCTAACCTGCACTCAGGGCGTGCTCAAAGCTGGAGGCTGCTGCCTCTCCCAAAATGCCACAGCTTCCACTGGCATCATGTGTCACTTCAATCTTCTCACAGTCTGTTGGGCACACGCGATGTGGCAGCGAAGCCCAGAAGCTGCTTTGACAGATCTCTATCCTGAATCTATATCGGGAACAAATTGCACTGTAGGGAAACTTGCCAAAAATCTGCAGATCTGATTGCTCATATGTGTGGTTCCCTATGTCGTTGTGAAGTCAAACAGAACTGGACACGGAGAAACCATTCAGTGAACTGTTGCTCAGGCTGGGATGAGTTTTCCTGTAAAACCTTTGAATTAATTTCTGGGGAAGGAAGATAAGTTTCAGTTACTGTAAATAATGATAGAGAAATCAGAGCAAGTCATTCCAAAATCCAGGCACATCTTGAAAGGGATGAGTCCTTGTGTCTGGCTTCTTCAAAATGATTGTATTAATACCCAGTGTGTATTGACATAATCTCCAGGAAGTTTTCCAGCGGTGCTTTATCTCTTGCGTTTTCAGATCAATAACAAAATTAGACACTGTAAAGCTTTTTTTTTTTTTTTTTTTTTTTTTTTTTCTAATGGCTATTGCTGACTGGCTCAAAAAGGATTCCAGTAAACTAATTCAGAGGTTATTGTCTCTAATTGGGAGATGCTGATTAGTTATAATATGTTAATGACAATTGATGAGCCAGGCCAATAGTCAGATCAAGAGATGTAAACAACTCTGAACATAGAAGGTAAAAAGAAACTGGACAATTTGAAGTCCATTACCAAGGGCATTGCTAGCACAGCCATTGGAATACATGGGGAACGGTAATAGAAATCATGTGCAGTACAAAAATGTCAGTAAAATCCTATCATTGCCCCTTACGGTGATGAATCTAATAAGTCTTGTTACCAAGCACATTTTGCCTGTGCAATATACATTAGTGCCAGGGTTTGTCCACTTGCTGTATGTGATTTTTTTCTATGTTGAAGGTCAGATGGGTTTATTAAATATCTTCACCTTCTCTTTGCTCTTTTTCTTCTGTTTCATTTTTACCACTAGTGGAAGGGGTCACAAAGGCTTATTTGAGATGTTGCAACCTCAGAGCATGTATCCAGTTATCTTGTTGTACAGCCATGAGCAAAGGCAACATATAGGAGGCATCACTGGCTTTGGCATGGCTTAGATGTCCAGAAGTGGTGCTACATCTAGATAGCTCTGTAGTGTCAGAGTGACAAGGTCCAGGTATACACAGATGTCTTTGTTGTAGGTCACAGATGACTGAGGCTTCTGATAGTTCTTTCACAAAACACCCAATAGCCTTTAGCTAAAGAGGAAGTAAGAAGTGCTAGCTACTAAAATTGAAGTCAAAAGCCTGGAAGAAACCAAAATCCAAATGTAAGTTGGTTAAGAGAAGGAGCAGCTGAGCTGCTGAACCAACTGGTAAATATATAGCGGTGGAAGGACTGTAACTAGGATGTCCCTGCACAAGCAATAAGGAGCCAGAGGCTTTAACGTGAGAAATGCACAGCTTTAACAAAACCACTATTTGCCAACCTGATCCAACATTACGGAAATCAATACATGTAAAAAATGCTATATCTATTAACTGTGCTTCTACTTCTTATTTAAGTGAAGGGTTTGTCTGGATCCAGATGCTGCCTTTGGTTCTTTAATGTCTTGGAGAAAAGTGCAGGACCTGATATGGAAACTTTTTTTTCTGAAACTGCATGAATAAATGGCTTTTAAAGTTAATTGCACAGTTCCTTTGGATATTGTTACTGTCTGTCAACCTCTGGCATCACTGGAATAGAGACAGCTTGCTAGGTGTTATATAAATAGCAGAGAGACCTCATTTTCAGGAGTAATTTCAAGAGGAGTTCTGCTTCTAATTTGTTTGGTGATTTAACAACTCCCAATATATGTATGTTTTCCTGGGCTTTGTGTGCCCCCCCTTTAAAAATTTGAACTCTTGTGATATATTTTTTTAAGGTATTCTTTACTGCATGTTCCCTATTGCATTCACCTCAGTCTGTGCTTCTACAACTTCTTGTATCTTGTTGGCTTAATATATTAGGAATCCCCTCTACATCACTATATATGAAAGATGCAAGATGGTTTCCAGCTCTGTTCTGGAGTCATGCCTTCAGCTCCTAAGTTCTGTCCATTATTCCTTGTGCAAGCCACTCTGCTGAGAGTTTTGTAAGTGTTATAATGGAGGAAAAAAAAAAAAAAAAAAGAGTATGTCCTGAGTGCCTTGCAGTTGCAGTGGAGTTCACACAGCATACAGCCAATATTTCTGTCAATACTTCTGCTTTAACTTCTTAGAGGGATGCATATATGCTACAACTTTGTAAAGGACAACAAAGCAATGCAGAAGATGAGTTTCCACATAAATTTAGGACTTAGAAAAAAAAAATGAGAAGTGCAGATCAGAAAGTAGTCAAAACTTTCACGCAATGTATGATGATACTCCTATTTTTAAGCGTACATCTGAAACTTTCTTGGCAAGCAAAAATGTTACCAGACAGTACCTTAACATAGTCTTTCTTGTATGGCTCTGCAGGAGAAATGTGGCCATTGAAAAACTTGACTGTGAGCTTGTGTTAGCTCAGGTTGCTTTGCATGGGCCCATTTCAGCCTCGCTCAGAGATGGCTCAAAGCAGTTGCCCTGCTTCGAGAAAGTATTCTAAGGTAAGCTTTTGACAGAACAATGTTTCTTAGAGTGCTGGAAGAAAGATGCATTCCTCTGAGCTTCACATAGAGAATGGAGCTTTCCTCAACTTCTGCTTCTATTTCTCCTTCCTGAGAGTGCTATTTCCAAGCCTTTCCTCCCTCAGACATAGCATCTGAAATAATAATAATAATAATAATAAAAGAACAGGATCCTAGCTGAATCAGTCTAAAGTAGACCTGTTTCCAGAAAGGGTGTTTCTCTGTAATGGCTTGTGAATAGGAGCATGATCAAAGTACAGCAGTGTGGGTGCTCTGGAGGATACCACAGACTACAATTAGCTGGCTGGTGCTCAGAGGTTGCCACTTCTGAAAGTTAGAGCAGATTGTCTGAAAAACTTGTGGCACTGGTGTAGATGATGACTGATGATAGAGAAAGTGCTGTGTGTGACTATAAGCAGCAGATGAAGCGGGGCCCTGGACACTAAAGCAATGGGAGGTTTCCTCACTCAGCCCACGGGCTGTATTAAATGTGGGTTGATGTCTTATTGTAGCTATTTCATGGCGCGTTGTTCAAACCAGTGGGCTGTATGAGGGAGTTGAGGAACGGTGATAAGTCTTGCCAGCCTGTTCTAGACCATGGAAAAAATGCTATGGGTGTAATACGAAGTTAAAGGATCAAAGGACTTGTGGGTGGGAAGGGAGAATTTGGACACCAGAGCTCCACTGAAGGGAGACAAAATGTACTCATGGGATAGCCATGTGTCCCTGTAAGTCAGAAGCATTTTTTTCGATGTAGGTGATGTTTAGCACTGTAGATACAGAGGAAGATTTGGTAGTAAATCTTCTTTGAGTGTTACTTTTAGCACACACTGTCTTGTAAAGGAAAAAGGAAGGTATTAAGGCAATAAGACAAACATTAATCATAATTTTCTTTCTTGGATCCCTGTTAAGCAGCTGTCTTAATCATTGCTTCATTTCCACTAGGGGCCGATGATGTGGAATTACAGTACTTTTATAGCAGCATCTGTCTGAGCCCACTTTGGAAACGTTGGCTCATTAGCAGGAAGCCACTCAAAAATGTTCCACCTTGCTTTTTTGCAGCTCAGCATAACCAGGATGTAGAGAGCACTGTTTTTGTTGTTGTTCTTGTTTTTTCTTTTCCCCTCTGGAACTGCTAAAATACGGACTACTGTTGAGCTTTGTGCATGTTGGTCATGCTCCATGAGATCGGGACCACAGCATGTGACGGATTGAAGCCTGATTGCAAGCGGTCCTGGGGGGTGAGTGGTGTCTGTGTGTGGGAGGGCCCACACAGCTTGACTGGAAACTTAAGATCAAGCTGTCTCATAAGGTTGCTGTAGTTAGCTTTTTCCAGCTGGGTTGTTCTCACTAAGATCTCTTTTCATATTACAGCATGTGTTTCCCCCATTACTTTCCTCCTCCACCCTTGTGAATCAGCAAAGACTTCTTAAAAAATGGGAAAAAGAATTACTAAGGAAGTATTTGGAGGCTTTTAGGGTAAGGAAGGGATGAAAGTGTGTGTTAAAATGAATAATTGTTCTTTTTTTTGTCCTTTATCAGCAATGGATGTTTTCAGTCTGCTGTTGTGTCTGAGCCTGAAGCACTAAGCATAGTGTAGATGTAAGGCCATACCAGTCAGGGAGGTGTCTGGCTGAAATGTGGGCCCTCACAGGTTCCCAGGCAGTGCAACTGGAAATTTCAAGACATACTCTGTTTCTGAAGCAAGTAGTTATATTCTACATTCTGCAGCAAGAGGGTTCCTGCTATATTTAGCACTGAACGCTGTGTGCGGTTACGGTTTCCACAGTATAAAAAGGATGTTAAGGTCATTGAAAGTAGCCAGAGGGCAATGGAGCTGGTAAGAGGGCTGGAAGGCATGCCCTCTGAGGAGAGGCTGAGGGCACTTGGGTTGTCTGGTCTGGAGAGAAAGAGGCTGAGATGTGACCCCGCTGCTCTCTATGTCCTGAGGAGGGGAAGAGGAGAGGGAGGGATGTGCTGCTCTCTACTCCTGGTCATGGATTACAGGATGTGTAGGAAGGGCACAAAGCCATGCTGGTGTGTGGGGGTGTGTTGTGTTCAGAGTAGACATTAGAAAAAAAAATTACTGCAAAGGTAGTCAAACTCTGGAACAGGCTTCCTAGAGAGGTGGTTGATGCCCCATGCCAGTCAGTTTTCAAGAGGCATTTGGACAACATCCTCAATGTTTAACTTGTATTACTCCTGAAGAGGTCAAGCAGTTGGACTAGGTCTTCGAAGGTCCCTTCTGACTGAACTATTCTATTCTGTTACTGTATGTAATCCAGGCATGCAAACAGCCATGTGTTCTTGGGCTTGTTGAAAGGAGGATTTCAGCTGCTCCTTATACCATCCTTTTTAAGAAAGGAAATCATACAGAATGTTTGAAGGACAATCAACACGTCAGTTATAGCACAGCATAATTGCTGATACACCCATGGTAGATGTGACACTTGCACATCTTCTGGGCATGCATGATCACCGAAAGTGCTTACAGCAATAATGATGTCCCTGTGCTAATGTGTGCATAGGTTTAAATCACAGACCATGCTGGAAAGCAGGTTGTAGACAAGGTTGAGCTAGGTGAACCATCTCCTCTGTTTAGCACTACTGAGCCTGTATCTGGAGTCACATCTAGTGCTGGGCTGCCCAGGAGAGGAGGACCATGAGCATATTGGAACAAATTCAGGAAAGGGTGACGAAGATGTCTAAAAGACTGGAGCATCTTTTAGATGAGAAGAAGCTGAGAGAGTTGGGACTGTTCAGCCAGGAGAAGAGAAAGCTCCGGGAGGATCTTATCAATTTGTATAAATATCTGATGGGGGG
>NC_048893.1:91535238-91540625 GCF_011077185.1 Oxyura jamaicensis
CCCCCCCCCCCCCCCCCCCCCCCCCCCCCCCCCCCCCCCAAAAAGCGAGCCAGACTCTTCTCAGGGATGCCTGGTGGCAGGACAAAAGGCAGAAGACATGAAAATTCCACCCAGTTCCTTAAGAAAACCCTTTTTCTTTTACTGTGAGTGTGGCTGAATACTGAAACAGGTTGACCAAAGAGGCTGCAGTCTACATTCTTGGAGATGTTCAAAGCCTGGCTGGACACAGTTCTGGACAATCTGCTGTAACTGGCCATGCTTGAGTAGAGGGGTTGACTAGATGATTTTTAGTGACGTTTTTACCATCTCAACAGTTCTGTGAAAAGAGCTGGGTTGTCTCTAATGGAGAAACTTGAATGAGAAGAACTTCATTTGAATAGAATTTGGATTAAGGGTAATAGGCTTAGCTCAAAAGAGTTCTGGCTTTGTGAATGCATATAACAGTAGAGGTTTTTGGCTGATTTTTTTTTTTTTTTTCAATCTTCATTATTCTACAAGCTGTGCTCAGTGGTGGTTGACATGAGGTTATAGCAGTGCAAACCCTGCTGGGCATAGGATTTGTTCTTCAATGGCTTTCTTCTTTCCTTGAAGATCTCAAAAGATAGCTGTAGGCAAGTATGTGCTTTCTCAAGTTAGACTTCTGTGGGTTGCACCAAGTACTCTACTGTGCATATTCAATATGTATGAAGGGTTGGTTTTGCCTGAACATGCATATTTTTGTCTGCCAGAAGGTGGTAACATCTGATTTCTCTAAACTACATTATAATAATAATAATAATAAAATCCACTATTTCATTTGGCTTATATTGTTGGGACTTTTTTTTTTTTTCCTCACAGCCTAGTAGATTAAGATTCACTATATTTGGTCTCTGTGACAGCCAGTTCATTTAGGCAAAAGAGAGAAATCTGCGAGTACTTTCCAGACTTCAGCTATTGCCCAGGAAGCACAGGGGTATTCAGGAGAGCAAACCAGACCATCTGCTTCCCCTCCCACACATACTTGGAGATGGACATTGAGGGGATGCTTGAAAAGAGGTGCTAACTTTTGTTTTATAGTCTACTAAAGTTGGAGTTCATTTTCTCCTGGTACATTTCAACACAAATGATGGCAATTTTGACTGAAGTTTGGCTGAAAAGTTGTGCAAAGTGTGGCATCAACTAGGTGATAAAATTTCAGTAGATAAAACCTTGTTGTAATGAACACATGTGATAAATACATAGACATTTCCAGCATTGTGAATCCAGCCAACAGCAGAGAAAAGGAGTAATTGGCTGACTAACAAGGCTAATAGGTATACATTCAGGAATAACATATGTCTGACTGTCCCGTGTTTGGTGTTTCCAGAACACCTACTTCTAAGGGGCACGATTTCCCCATTTCCAGCTGCTAAATGCAAGATCTCCATCACTTTGAATCTGATCTATATTTGTAGAAACAAACCCAGTGATTCTCTCGAGCAAGTGTTGCTAATTGAAGCACTCAGTGCATTCACATCCATTTATAGCTGAATCTGTATTTTTTTTCCAAATCATCTTTTAATTAGCTCTCAAACATTTGCTTTGCCTGTGATGTGATCTAATTGGTCTTGTGGGACTGGAAGCAACACAGAAGTGCATGCTGTTTTTCAGCGGCTGCAACTGCACAAAACTTGATGGCACTGAGATTTGAGTTGTTAGTCTTCGGCAAGACTGGGGTCTCTTGGTCATGCCCCATAGACCACTTGCTTTGCAAGGCTGCTCGCTTCATAGGAGCTCAGGACTGATTTTTGTCGGGCTTCACCTGAATTTCTTTGCCAGTGTAGAGCTTTAAATTAGTTTGAAAGAAGAATTTCTTTAATAGTGGGGAGGTTATTGCATAACTTGTTTAGTTTTGTATAAGCATGTGGGAATACCATTATTTTATATTGACAAATATAACAATTATTAATGAAATATTTATGGCTATGGCATAAGTCTGTTGCCTCCCTGGGGCTCGGGTGAGAGACTTTGCCAAGAAAGTCAAGCGCCTGGTACGGCCCACTGACTACTACCCGCTACTGGTCTTTCAGGCTGGTAGCGATGAAGTAGCAACGAGAAGTCCGAAGGCGATCAAAAGAGACTTTAGGGATTTGGGGCGACTACTTAGAGGATCAGGGGCGCAGGTGGTGTTTGCCTCTGTCCTTCCGATAGGGGGGATCGAAGCTGAAAGACGTACTGTTCACATAAACTCGTGGCTTCGAGACTGGTGTGACCGGCAGAATTTTGGTTTCTTTGATCATGGGAAGGTCTATGCTACACCGGGCCTGATGGCACCGGATGGGATGCGCCTCTCTCGGAGAGGGGTAAGGATCTTAGGTCAGGAGTTGGCAGGGCTGATAGATAGGGCTTTAAACTAGAGTCGAAGGGGGAAGGGGCTAAAACCAGGCGAGCCGGTGAAGACCTAAGGGATGGTACGCTAGAATCAGAGGGGCTGTGTGCCAGTGGGGTCCTTTGGTCAGATCCACAAGGTGCTGAGTGTAAGGAGACGCACCTGAAGTGCTTTTACACAAACGCACGCAGTATGAGGAATAAAATAGGTGAGCTAGAAGTCCTGGCCCAGTCCCGCAACTACGACATCATCGGCATAAGCGAAACCTGGTGGGATGAGTCCTGTGACTGGGGTGTTGCGATAGATGGTTACAGGCTCTTCAGGAGGGACAGGCAGGGTAGGTGAGGTGGTGGGGTGGCGATGTATGTGAAGCAGGGGCTGGACTGTGTGGAACTTCAGGTTGGCGATGGCAAAGTTGAGAGCCTCTGGGTAAGGATCAAGGGACGAACGAATAAAGGGGATGTAGTTGTGGGAGTCTATTACAGACCGCCTGGCCAGGATGATAGCGCCGATAAATTATTCTTTACAGAACTAAGAGAGGCCTCGAGATTAACTCCCCTTGTCCTTATGGGGGACTTCAACTTGCCGGACGTTAACTGGGAGTGCCACACAGCTGACACGAGCAAGTCCAGGAGGTTCATGAAGCACCTAGATGATAACTTCTTGGTACAGGTGCTAACGGAGCCAACTAGGAAAGGTGCCCTCCTAGACCTGTTGCTAGAAAACAGAGAGGGTCTGGTGGGAGATGTGGTGATTGGTGGCCGCCTTGGTCATAGCGACCATGAAGTGGTTGAGTTCAACATTTATGGTGACAGAAGGAAAAGCGCCACCAAAACCTCATCCCTAGATATGGGGAAAGCGGACTTCAGGCTGCTCAGGGAACTAGTCAGTAAGGTCCCCTGGGAAACTGCTCTTGAAGGCCTCGATGTCCACCAGTGCTGGTCACTCTTTAAGCGATGCCTCCTAGAAGCACAAGATAAGGCAATTCCAAAATATCGCAAGTCAGGCAGGCGGGGCAGGAAGCCGGCGTGGCTGACCAGGAACATTCTAATGGAGATTAGGCGGAAACAGAGAGTGTTTCGCTACTGGAAGGAGGGCCAGGCGTAATGGAAAGAATACAGGGATGCTGTTCGTGTTTGTAGGGAGAAAGTTCGAGTGGCCAAAGCACAGCTAGAGTTGAAGCTGGCTGTGTCTGTGAGAGAAAATAAAAAGGTTTTTTTTAGATATGTGAATGGAAAAAGGAGAACTAAAGAAAACATAGGGCCGCTCCTTGATAGGGAAGGTCTCCTCACAGACGATGACGTAGGCAAAGCAGAGACGCTTAACGCCTTCTTTGCCTCTGTCTTCAATGCCGATGATGGGCTTCGGGACCCAGGGTGCCCTGAGCTGGAGGACCGGGACGGTGGGGATGACAAACTCCCAACTGACCCTGAACGTGTGCGGGATTTGCTACTCCACCTGGATCCCTACAAGTCCATGGGTCCGGATGGGATTCATCCCCGGGTGCTGAAAGAGCTGGCGGATGTCATCGCGGAACCTCTATCAATTATTTTTCAACGATCCTGGGAATTTGGAGAGGTCCCAGTAGACTGGAAGCTGGCAAATGCTGTGCCAATTTTCAAGAAGGGTCAGAAAGAAGACCCTAGCAATTACAGGCCTGTCAGTCTCACGTCAGTGCCTGGTAAAATCATGGAGAAGTTGGTTCTCGGACTTATTGAGGCGCACCTGGGGGACAAAGCAGTCATTGGTCCCAGCCAGCATGGGTTTGTGAAGGGTAGGTCCTGCCTAACTAACCTGATTTCCTTTTATGATAAGATCACCCGTATGGTGGACCAAGGGAAACCAGCTGATGTGATTTTTTTGGACTTCAGCAAGGCTTTTGACACGGTTTCCCATAGGATCCTACTGGACAAAATGTCCACCATACAGCTAAATAAAAACATCATACGATGGGTGAGCAATTGGCTAACGGGCAGGGCCCAAAGGGTTATGGTAAATGGAGCTGCGTCAGGCTGGCGGGCGGTCACCAGTGGGGTCCCTCAAGGCTCCATTTTAGGGCCGGTACTTTTCAATATTTTTATAAACGATCTGGATGTAGGAATAGAAGGTATTTTGAGCAAGTTTGCTGATGACACCAAACTTGGAGGAGTTGTGGACTCAAATGAGGGCGTAAAGGCCTTGCAGAGGGATCTGGATAGGTTGGAGAGCTGGGCGATCACCAACCGCATGAAGTTCAATAAGAGCAAGTGCCGGGTCCTGCACCTGGGACGGGGAAACCCTGGCTGCACGTACAGACTGGGCGATGAGACGCTGGAGAGCAGCCTAGAATAGAGGGATCTGGGGGTCGTGGTAGACAGCAAGTTGAATATGAGCCAGCAGTGTGCCCTGGCAGCCAGGAGGGCCAACCGTGTCCTGGGGTGCATCAAGCACGGCATCGCTAGTAGGTCAAGGGAGGTGATTGTCCCGCTCTACTCTGCGCTGGTGCGGCCTCACCTCGAGTACTGTGTGCAGTTCTGGGCACCACAGTATAAAAAGGACATGAAACTGTTGGAGAGTGTCCAGAGGAGGGCTACGAAGATGGTGAAAGGCCTGGAGGGGAAGACGTACGAGGAACGGCTGAGGTCACTGGGCCTGTTCAGCCTGGAGAAGAGGAGGCTGAGGGGAGACCTCATCGCAGTCTACAACTTCCTCGTAAGGGGTTGTCAAGAGGCAGGAGACCTTTTCTCCATTAACACTAGTGACAGGACCCGCAGGAACGGGGTTAAGCTGAGGCAGGGGAAATTTAGGCTGGACGTCAGGAGGGGGTTCTTCACAGAGAGGGTGGTTGCACACTGGAACAGGCTCCCCAGCGAAGTGGTCACTGCACCGAGCCTGTCTGAATTTAAGAAGAGATTGGACTGTGAACTTAAGCACATGGTCTGAACTTTTGGGTAGACCTGTGCGGTGTCGAGAGTTGGACTTGATGATCCTTAAGGGTCCCTTCCAACTCAGGATATTCTATTCTATTCTATTCTATTCTATTCTATTCTATTCTATTCTA